>NW_020201908.1:33543-35177 GCF_001531365.2 Cynara cardunculus var. scolymus
AAAACTAGCCACACAGAAGTTGGTCAAGGGATTTCCGGATCTCAAATTCGAAAAAGATCATCTTTGCTCAGCCTGTGAGATGGGAAAGCTAAGACGGGCCTCACATAAAACCAAGTAAGAAACCTCCTGCGCCAAGCCCTTGGACATGGTACATATAGACCTCTGTGGGCCTATATCAACTGAAAGTCTCTCTGGAAAGAAGTAGATGTTAGTACTGGTTGATGAATACTCCAGATACACTTGGGTTGAATTTGTAAAGAAGAAATCAGATGTTCTAGACCTACTCATTGGAACTGAATTCAAAAATGGAACTGAATTCAAAAATGCTAGAATCGATGAATACCTCATCAGTGAAGGCATTTCACAAAACTTTTCAGGAGCTAGAACTCCACAACAGAATGGAATGGTGGAGCGGAGGAATATAATCCTCGTGGAAGCAGCAAGGACCATGCTTGCTTCATCGGAGTTACCCATCACATTCTGGGCTGAAGCTATTTCCACTGCATGCTTCACCCAGACTCAATCAATCATCAACAAGAGGCACCAGAAGACACCTTTTGAGCTCATCAACCAAAGAAGAMCAAATGTCAAATATTTTCATGTCTTTGGGTGCAAATGCTTTGTACTCAACGATAGAGAATATCTTGGCAAGTTCGACAAGAAAGCTGATGAAGGGATCTTTCGGGGCTATTCTGAAACTGCCAAGGCCTACAGAGTCTACATCAAAAGGACAAGAATCGTCATAGAAAGCATCAATGTGTCCTTTGATGGTTCCACACCAATGACTTCTGGACACAACAGTTCAGAACTTGGACTTCAAAGATATCTGATTCATCACTTGGCAAACCCAATGAATAAGAGTTAGCTCAATTATTTGAAGACATCTTTGACGAAGAAGTAATCTCTAGACATGTGCCAACTGCAAAATCTATCTCTAGAACCGATGAAGAACATGAAGTCTTCAATGCTAAAGGTACATCTCTTACTGAAACTCATGTTACTTCATCTTCTACTTCATCTGTTTCTTTAGATCAAGATCAAGAACCAGAGTCTAACTCTGGAGATGATATCTTCGAAGGGGAGCAAGCAATCCCATCAGTCGATGAAGAACTGCATCTTGTTGCTCCAGAACCCCAATCAATCACCAAGTGGACAAAAGATCACCCACACCACCAAATCATTGGTGATCCAACCTCTGGTGTCAAAACGAGATCTGCCACTGCCAATGAATGCCTCTTCGCCAACTTTCTGAGCATGATAGAACCAAGGAAAATTTCAAAAGCCCTACTAGACCCAAACTGGATAGACGCGATGTAAGAAGAATTACTCCAGTTTGAAAGAAAAAAATATGGTCTCTTATGCCTCTACCTAAAGGGAAGACGACCATAGGAACCAAATGGGTTTTCCAAAACAAGAAGGACGAAGATGGCATAGTCATAAGGAACAAAGCCAGGCTTGTAGCCAAGGGCTACTGCCAGGAAAAAGGGATTGACTACGATGAAACATTTGCTCCCGTCGCAAGACTTGAGGCCATCCGGATATTCCTAGCCTATGCAGCTCACAAAGGCTTCAAGGTTTATCAGATGGATGTCAAGTCTGCCTTCCTAAACGACAAACTTCAAGAAGAAGTATAC
>NW_020201908.1:35577-48917 GCF_001531365.2 Cynara cardunculus var. scolymus
CTTGGTCTTCAAATAAAAGAAGCTTCAGAAGGAGTTTTCATCAATCAGTCCAAATATGTGACTGACCTTCTGAAGAAATATTCTCTCTCAAATTCCTCATCGATGAGAACACCTATGGCTACAGGAGCTAAGTTATTTGCTGATTCATCAGGCAAACTTTTGGATGTAACAACCTACAGAGGCATGATTGGATCACTCCTGTATCTAACTGCTAGTAGACCAGACATTATGTTTGCCACATGTCTTTGTGCAATATATCAATCAAATCCTAAAGAATTGCATCTCTCTGCAGTCAAGATGATCTTTAGATACCTCAAAGGAACTCCATCATTGGGTCTCTGGTATCCAAAGAACTCTGGCTTTGATCTAATAGCCTACACAGATACAGATCATGCAGGTTGCAAACTTGATAGAAAGAGCACGTCTGGAAGTTGTCAACTCTTCGGAGACAAGCTGGTAAGTTGGACTTTCAGAAAAGAAATTTGTGTCTCAACCTCTACAGCAGAAGCAGAATATGTTGTTGCTGCTAGTTGTTGTTCACAAGTTCTCTGGATGAAGACTCAACTTAAGGACTATGGATTCCATTATGACAAAATCCCCATCCTCTGTGACTCCAAGAGTGCCATAACAATCTCTGCAAACCCAATGCAGCATTACAAGACCAAGCACATCGATGTAAGGTACTATTTTCTGAAAGACAATATTGAAAAAGGAAATATAGAAATATACTTTGTTCCCAGTGAGATTCAACTTGCTGACATTTTCACAAAAGCTCTTGATGAGAAAAGATTTTTATTCCTAGTCAGCAAGATGGGTATGCTGAATCTCACCACTTAAAGGCAATAAGTATTTAAATAAGAGATTCTCAATATCTCATGTTTATGCCTACAAGTGATACAAAGAAATCAGCCAAAAATCAATAAAGTACTCCAAACCAGCGTCTCTGGTTCTAAAGACCAGAGCCTCTAGTCATGAAGAAATTTTTTAATATGGCTCAAATATTTTTCATCGCCTTTGGAACCAGAGACCTCTGGTCTAAAGCAAATACTTGGTCATTCTTCACTAAGTATTACCTTCGCAACCAGAGCCTCTGGATTCTCACTCTTAGAAACCAGAGCCTCTGGTCCTATAGACCAGAGCCTCTGGATTCTCACCCCTTGAGACCAGATCCCATTTGAACTCCATCGCATATCCTCATTCATGTAACCAGAGCCTCTGGTTCTAAAGATCAGAGCCTCTGGTTTCTAAGTCCTTTGCAACCAGAGATATCTAGTTCCCATATAAGACTTGGCATGTTCACTTCACCTTTCATTCATCAAAAATAGCATTTCTAAGCCAACCAGAGCCTCAGGTTCTATAGACCAGAGCCTCTGGGTTCATACTCTTTGCAACCAGAACCTCTCTGAACCCAAAGAATCCCCCCCTCTCTCTCTCCACATGCACTTAACCATATTTTCATACTTCATTTCATCGCCTTTGCAACCAGAGCCTCTGGTTCTAAAGACCAGAGCCTCTGGATTCAAAGCCTTTGGAACCAGAGCCCCTCTAGTCTCAAAGGCCCATCCATTATACTCTTTCACATACCCTTAACCATTTTCTCATACTTCTTTTCCTCGCCTTTGCAACCAGAGCCTCTGGTTCTAAAGACCAGAGCCTCTGGATTCATTTTCTTTGGAACCAGAGCCCTATGGTCTCAAAGACCCACTCATATGCATATCCATTTGCACACTTAGCCACATTTCATAACTTTATTTCATCATCCTTTACAACCAGAGCCTCTGGTTGTATAGACCAGAGCCTCTGGTCACCTCAATCATCATTATGGTTCTAGGGGGAGTTTTTAAAACTCAACCAATCTTCATGCACCATTTGAGGGGGAGCTACTCTTTCATCATGAAACTCCATTATATTCATGCATTTTACATACCATAGCCTCTGATTCTACTATCTAGAGCCTTTGGACACATAAATGCTACATAAATAATGAATACACCATGTGTATTAAACGAGAGCTACTCTGGTTCTTAATCATGCAATCCAACATTTCATCGATGAATTCCTTCATCGATGTTCAACCAGAGCACCTCGGGTTCCCCATCAAAAGGGTTATGTGAAACCAGAACTCCTCTGGTTCCATGACAAAATCACTTTCATCCATAAACCCATCAAAATTGAAAAACTTTCTAAAGATTATACAAAATTGCAGCTTTTGTGACTAAAAACTATACAACATGGGTTTTTAGAAGACCAAAACTTCGTAATTCGTATTAATCTTACAATTAGATGGGATTTTAAATTTAAATTGTTTTTGGATTAATATTTTACGAGATATTATTTGAAAATTTTCTTATTTCAAATAATCCATACGTCTTTCTCACACGCGCCTGACACCATATACAACCTCTTCCCCATGAGCCATTTCAAATTTCCCTTCCCTAACCACGCCTTGACGCGTGTCCTCCAACATTAATGGCACGTACAAACAAGACGGCTCACGATCTCCAAATCAAATCACCTTTTACCCAACCGCCTCCCCTTTTCATGATTATTTCAATATAATAATCAAGAAAACTGTTTCCTATTCCCCACCCCCACCTCCTCCCTACCTATAAATACCCTTCTTCAACCTCCGTTTACTCTTTACGCTTCCTAAAACCTGCAAATAGACTTTGATGAACGAACTTACCTGCAAGTTCCTACACAATGGCTTCCTCCGCATCACACGAGTCCAATAACAACGATAGCCACGTTCAATTCACCAGCGCTGACAGCCGAACAATAGTATTCCTCTCAATGAAGCCCAACAACCATGCCATTGAACTGCGAAACACCTTGTTCGATGACAGGTTTGATGTTATGATCAAATTCTTTAAAAACTGCATCCTTCTACCAGTACTAACCCTCACTGACAATGGCATACCACTAAAGTATGTCCAATAGTACCGGCAGACTTGCGAATTCGACCCTAAAAGCCATGGAATAATGGGAGACATTGGTGCCCCTAACGACATGATTTGCTCGCTCAAGATCTCGCGGGCAAAAGTATCTCGAGTTCTGTGCATTCCTACCCGTCAAGAACTCGGCATTGAGTAATATGTCGAGCCATCCACCACCTCCGACATCCTCTGGTTCATCCAAATGCTAGGTTACAATCGTGACCTACGCAACGCCTCTGACTTCAAAAGGCAGTGTTTACCGCCAATGTGGAATATGTTCTTTTCCATATTGAACAGGGCCCTCACCTGCAAACTAGGGTCGATGGACCAAGGCAAGATCAACATCATGACGATCATGTACGGACTCTTCTTCAACATCCCTCTCGACTACGCTTTTCTCATATACAATGAGATCCACACGGCAGTAGTCAAGAAATGCAAGCTCCAGGCGATTGGCAAGCCCTTAACCTCTGTTCTGTTTCCTCGTTTCCTTGCTCTCTTCATAGGGGATGCGATGAGGAAACATGACCTCCCGGCCGAAGAACCATTCATCCCCGTCTTCAAAATGCATGGCCATCGACCCACTCTCTCGAAGGAAGGATATACCATCAACAAACCAGTCTCTAGAGCAATGCTTAATGTCATACCAGAGACATCGGAGATCCGACGAACCTACGAACGCTCTCTGTTGTCCCATGAACCAAGGGCAGCTACTCCAGAGTGAATAGAGCCGTCCCCAGAAACAAGCGAGGGAGCACATGAGGCATCTTCATCGAATGATGAAGATGATGATGATGATGACACTCCTCGTGCATCCCCCGACCCTACTCAAACAAATCCCCCTCCCTCTTCCCAAAGGGCAACCACCACATCTACCCCTGGCGATCAAGGCCAAAGGAGTATTGAACAAGGACCACCTAGTCCAATCGCACAACTAGCCAGCCATCCAGAGGCCATTCTTCGGGCCTCTGGAGATGATTTACCTGAGGAACCCCAATTTCCATCGCCCCTCTCCCAACAGAGAGGCGATAAAGACATAAGAGCCACATCGCCTCGTGGCTTGATAGTACCACCCACACACCCAGAAACATGTATTGCTTCTGCCATTGATGAACCCCAAGATCGTTCAAAACGATCTCCCTTTCGTGCACCACAACCCCCTTCGATACTTGATCTAGCGAAGGGGAAACACACTTACTTTTCTTACCCGACCTCTGAAGCCGAGGAAGAAGAAGAAGAAGTTGTCTCAACATCTGGAGATAGCTCCTCACTTGAGGGCTATCAAGGACATGATGGAAGTCCTTCAAGGCCTACATTTTCACAAGGCATTGAAGGCGCCTCAGGAGCAGAGGCTCAACCTGCAGCATCCGTTGCTGCAGGGGTTACCCCCACGGCAGAACTGGTCACAAAGGCCGAGTTCCAAGCCTTTATTGACTTAGTTCAGCGGTCCTTGGAACACCTAAAACTCATCATCCAAGGGATTGTTGAAAACCCACCATCCATCGATACCACCACCCTTCAACAATCCCTTGGCACCCTTCAATAGACCCTTACCACCCTTGCCACCCAAACCCGAGACAATACCACCCTCACCAAATACTTCAACAAACCGTCACCCAACACTACAACACCACCTCCTTCCTTGCCACCCAAAGAAACCAACTCCTCATCCACTCCATCGCCACTCTCACGGCCCAGGCAACTGCGACAGATGAGAACCTAGCCTCCATCACCACCCAAATAAACACCATCTTACAGACCCTTAACACCCTACCATCCACCATACTCTCCCAACTTCCTCAATAAACCCCACCCCAAACAACTTCATCAATCGATGAAACCCTGGCCTTCCTCACCAACCAAATGACCGCCATACAAACCACCCTAACCCAACTCCCAGCCACTATACTAGCCAACATACCCCAACCTCCACCACCTCCACCTCCCTCTGCAGGCCCATCCTTCGATGAAGCCTTCTCCTCCTTCACTACAGAGGTGAGGAATCTCATCGCCAACCTTCCCAATCCTCCATCGACATCCACCACCACCTCTGTGCCATCGCCACCTACATCAAGCACTGATTTTGCCACCAGAGCCGATCTCCAGGCTCTGTCCAAGGCACTTATATCATCATTCAAAAGTGCAAAGTTTTCTACCAGGTCGGTTGAGCCTACCATTGCGCTGAGGAAAAGTCTTATACAACAACAAGATCAAACAAACACTTTTCTTCGCACCATGGAACAATGGCGCAACAAGGATCGAGTGCACACATTGGCCGACCACATACTGCTGTGGAAGAAGAATAGGTCCAGGGCCTCTTGCTCATCAAGCCGCCCCCTCAAACAATGAAGGCATGAGGATCCAGACCCCGATGATCAAGGTCTCGGTCCTCATGAGGGGGAGAATCAGGCCACAGCTTCACAACCAACGGAATCCGTTGCACCTTCATCATCCCACCGACAAACACAAAACCCACCATCACCCAAGCAAGGAACCCAAGCAAGGAACCCAAGCAAGGGAACCAGAGGCTCAGCCCTTTGAAGATGTAGATAATGTACATATTCCCCTTGCTACCACACCTGAACCCATCGTGTTGAGTTCATCAACCGATGGAAATCCATCCACCCACCAACAGAAACCAACCCACCTTTTACTCTATCATCAACACCAAAACTACCATTAACCCCATCACCAACCCCTCGCGATTCACAACCTTTCGTCACCCAACCCGATGAACCTGAACCACCCCAAAATGAGCCAACCCAAAAAACCATCCCATTGCCAACCCATACATAACCCATTACCCAAACACACCCCGCAATAGATAAACAACCGATAACCCAAACTCAACCCCCAATCAAACCAACCACGGTGCAAGCAGACATTCCCTCTTCATCAAGACACCCTCCACAGAGCCGAGTCGATGAAATAATCGAGAACATGGAGTCGCTAAGGAGACGTCCAGAGATACCACTAAGGGAACCCATCATGATGGAGAATATCCATCAATATCTATACCACGATCGTGATGAAAGTTTGTCTCTCAATCCTCCAGTTCTATCGCCAGAATCCATGGACCTCCTACACCATCGGTTCGTTAGACAGACTACCTAACCACCACAAGTTATTTTCTCAAACGATGGGATAAGGATGGTAATGGATATAAAGATGAGGACCTTCGTCAATAGAGCTATAAGATATATCGAGTACACGATGGATAGAGCTCATGGTCAGGTCAGCGTCTTCAACGACAATGACTTGATCAATCTCAATCCCCACGACTTGATCGACCTCTATGCATTCACAGCTCAACGATAGAATCAAGGAATAAGATTTGGGATGGCAAACAGAGCGATAGTGAAGACGATGGAGACCTTGGTGAAGCATCGAGCCAAGAGTGATTTTCAAATTGCTCTACATTTGGGTATCGAAAGACTCTCTTGCGCTTCACCTAATGAAGACTTTCCTGGCCTACAGGAGAAGAGCTTCTGTCTTAACTCAACCCGAGCTTGGATTTGTCTTCAAAAATGAGTTCGGGTAAAGAAATTTTTTAGACTAACTCAAGCATTCAAGTATTCAACCGATACACTTGAGTGGTTTCATAAATTTATCAGAGAGAGATTGGGCAGAACTCACGTGCCAAGAGAAGATGGGAATCAACTCATTCATGAGATATCAACAGTCCTTAGCTATCGAAGACTGCTTCTGCGCTTCTGGGAAATATCTCAAGGTAGATCACGATGAGTTGTAAATTTTTTGCCTTAATATGAAATGTCTTTTGCTTCCAGTACTTTAAGAATTCATCATCCAATGAAAATTTGGAACTTGATGCTTTTCTTTAGATTAGTCTCTGTTCTTCAAAATTGTTCATAGATTAATTTATGTTTGTTCTTTCATTACTTAGGGGGAGATTGTTAGACCCCATAATTTATAATTGTAAAAGTAATGAAGAACAATAAGTGATGAAGAACCAGAAGACCGATGAAGACATTAAGGCAGAATTGACCAAGTCTGGAGAAGAACCAGAGGGTCGATGAACAACCAGAGATGCGATGGAAAGAGCATCTTCATCACCCCTCTGGTCAACAACACTTAGAGTTTTCTCCAGCAATTCAACTAGAGGCATACGATGAAGATATAAAGATAAGGTTGAATCATCATTCCATGAAAGACAGCTGAAGATGAAAAATCGACAGCTGGATTTCAAGTTTATCTTAATTTATAGCTTATCCATAGTTTAGATAAACTTTATCCGTTAGTAGAAGATTAGCTAAATAGCCTCATTATATAGTTATCTTCTAATTAACCTTCTAGTATAAATAGGTGATTAGGCCTATTGTTAAAAATGTCGCTTTTACGTTTTTCATATTGAATAAAGTGAAATCAATGGCACTCAAGATTATTCTTTGAATGTTCATACATTGTTCTTGAGTGTTCATCATTTTGTTCATTAAAACACTATAATTTGGTTATTCTTAACACGATTATTAGTGTTATTGAGAGATCTGGGATCAACAATCTAAGATGAGACATTATACATCAAAGACATGAAAATGTCCTCAAAATGATGATAATCTATGATCTGCAAACATTGGAACTCAAGAAAAGTTGGTAAAAGTGCTTGCATGTGGGTTTTTGACCATAAAAGGGGCTGTTTGGAGCTGACAGATTACTACATAGTAGTTATGTCGCTCATTTCTCCCAAAATAATAGTCCAAATGCTACGTTTCTTTAAAATGAAGTTCCGTGAGTTAGGGTTTTATAACCACTGGAATCACATAAAAAGAGTAAGTTTTGGACCTTCAAATGTTTAAAACAAAATAAGTGTGCAACAACACACTTGACAGTAGGTAAAACCTACTTTGGATGACCATATCTCTCTGGATATTCCTTCAAAATGGTCTATCTTTCTCCTAAAACTTATTTTAATGAGTTATCTTTCTAATGCATCCAGTCTCACTCAAAAATATTGAATTTTGAGCCTTCAAGTTCTTGGTACAAGATTATGGTGCAAAAAGAGCAATGCTGATAGAATCTTGCATGCATTTTTAAACAGTCATATCTCCTTCAAAACTCAATACAAATGGGTGATTATTTCTTTGGAAGTTAGCCATATGTGTTACCTTTAAAATAAAGATAAAATCTCTAAAAAATGATGAGTTTAGACCCTCCAAACGGCCGTCACTCGAAGAGTGTGCAATCTGTCTTAGGGACTGTGTCCCTCAAAGTTGTAGGGTAATGATGAGTGCCTTAAACCCATCCAAAATTGTTGATATTTTGGAAAAATCTGTTTAACTCATTAGTTTTGATGGTATAAAAATTTGGACTCAAAAAGAGTTTTGCAAGGTTCCTTTTGACAGTGATTTGTGTGACCAAAATTCTAGAAACAGAATTTGCATTCTGCCCAAGTGGTAACTCTATGTGCAAAGGACTTTGATTTTTAAAATGTATAATTTCTGGACTATTTTAAGAGCAAATGATATAAGTATCAACTTTAATTCATAAAAACTTATTGGCATTACATAAGATATAATTTGACTTTATCTTTATCGAGACCCGATAGGTGATCTATTTTTTTTTGGATTTCGAACTGTTTAGGAAAGTTAGGGCGGACGTGTAGTGCTTCAAACGTCATCAAATTCTTGGATATTCATCAGCAAACTTGTGAGTATTCACGGCCCCACTTTTACTGTTTTTTGTTTATTTAAACTGGAGGAAAAGCATGAAGTTATGCAAACTATACTGTTTATTGTAAAATTGTTGGACTAAAGAACTGTTTAGTCAAGATTTGTTGAAGTTATGAAAAATTGACTTTATTGCACTATGGTATAAATGGTAAATTGATGTACTTGAGAGGATATGTTTTAAAAAGTCCCCTCCCGTAAACGCTACTAGTTAACTCGTGCACGTTCCCGGGCCGTGGTAATTGTGGATAGTCGCTATTGTGTTGACAGTCTCACCCAAAAACGGGTGCACATTACCTATGTTTAATAGTCTACTCATATGTGCGAATGGGCCACCGCTAAAGTAGTACTGGTACGAACCATGGTACCTTAGTGAGCGTGGGCCACTTTATGGTAGTTCGTAAAATAATGGGCCACATTGATCAGGAAAGGCTCAGTAGCATCTCAAGTTTTAAACATCGTTATAGATTTACATTTATCGGGTGCAAGTTTATGTATTAGTTCGCAAGAATTGATTTATGCATTGAAAATAATTTTGTGCATATGAAAATCCGTGAACTCACCAACTCTTTGTAGTTGACGTTGTTTTATGTTTCATGCTTTTCAGGAAGTAAGTAAGAAATGAAGTTTTGGAGCATATATGTGACGACACCGATTAAGTTCATTTTGAAACTTTTGTAAAGAATTATTCTATATCCATTTCGAATCTTGCAACAATTGAATGATGTTATTTAATATCTATTGATGTGACTCGCTTACCTGTTTCATCTCGTGTTTCCGCTTTAACTGGGTGTGACAGATTTGGTATCAGAGCCTCAGTTATAGAGAACACCGGTTTTTCCTTAAAAACCACAATCTATAACCAAATATTTTCAGAATAGTTTTCAAGTGATTTAAAAAAAAAATATATATATATATATATATATATACACAAAGCGGGTCACATTATTATATGTCAATTAAACAAAGCCTGATCACCTATGTTTAATTTACATATAATAGAAGAACTTAATCGTTTGTATTAAAGATATGCTCCAATTAAGAAATTGTTGTGAAAAGCATGATTATGTGTGTGTTTGCATAAATTATGAATATCCATTGCCCTAGATCAACCAGAGGCGATGAATTAGAAATTCCTTATATCGCTAAGTGTCCATGTTGAACCAGAAGCGCTGGTTAGAAGGACWAGAGGCGATGAATTAGAAATTCCTTATATCGCTAAGTGTCCATGTTGAACCAGAAGCGCTGGTTAGAAGGACCAGAGGCAACGAATTAGAAATCCCTTATATCGCTAAGTGTGAATGAGGAACCAGAGGTCGATGGACCAGAGATCCATTGATCTGCTAAGTATGAGGAACCAGAGGTCGATGGACCAGAGATCCATTGATCTGCTAAGTATGAGGAAACAGAGGTCGATGGAATAGAAATCCATTGGGTTGCGAAGTGTGAGGACCAGAGGTTGATGGACCAGAGATCCATTGATCTGCTAAGTATGAGGAACCAGAGGACCGATGGACGAGTCATCTATTATTTTTCTAAGTATGGATGTTGAACCAGCGGCCGATGAAATAGAATTCCATTGATTTGCTATGTATGTAGAACTAGAGGACCGATGGATGAGAAATCCATTACTTTTCTAATGTAAGTTGAACCAGATGACCGATAAACTAGAACCCAAAAAATTTCTAAGTCTGGTATTGCAACCAGAGGCTCTGGTAATGCAACCAGAGACTTTGGCTATCCAGAGGCTCTAGCTTGATTGCCACCATTAGCCTTGCTTAGAAGCTTTTGTTATAACATTAAGCAYTTATAGATGGTACATTTCGTAATTAAGATTGTTAATATCGCAGATCACTATGTCATCATCTGCTCCTAATGAATATTCGGCAGACAAATTCGGTTATATGGTTAGCCGATCTAGAAGGAACTCGTCCATCAATGAAGAGGTAGACCCGTATGAGCATGAGGACACAATGACTAGCGAGACACCTGCATCCATATTGCCCCCATCGGAGCCAGTGCCCGATATTCCACCTCAAACCTTTCATGGTCCAAGGATTAGAGTCACGTCTAGGAAAAGTGTTCCACTACCTCGGCGGGTGACTTTTGAGAATTCCACTAGAGTTAGAGGGGAGTCATCCCAACCACAGCATGGGAGCAGGACCTCTCAAGTAGTGACAAGAGTACCTGCATCCTACACTCAGGGCATGAATCTGGCTGAATGAGAGTAGGTGCAGAAAATTGCATCAGAGACTCAAACTCACCAGACCCGGCTGGGATACCACCACCACATTTTGAACTCCCTCGGTTCCATGGAATTCTTTTGTGGTGACACCTGAGGAAGTTCGAATCGAGAGATATATTTAGGGATTATCTCAAGAAATTCGAGGAAATATCACCTCGGCAAACCCAAAGACCCTTTAGGAAGCAATAGACATTGCTACCAAGCTCACAAATAATGTTGTTCGGTCCGGAGAATTCATCAAAGGAAAGAGAAAGATGGAGGAACATGAGAACCAAAGATCTGGGGGAAGATTTGGCAAGAATAGGAAAGTAGTAGGAAATTTTGGGGTACAGACCCAGGTGGTAAATCAAGGAAGCAAGCCTAAGTGCAATAAATGCAAATATCCGCACTGGGGGAATTGCATCATTTGTCAAAGATGCCACAGAGGGGGTCATTCCATGAAGGACTGCCGAAAGCGATTGTGTTTTGATTGTGGGAGTCCAGACCATATAAGAAAGGTTTTCCCAAAGAGAAAACAAGGAACAAATGCTAACCAAGCCCGACCAGCCAATCAAGGAAGCGCAGAAAGTCAAGCACGGGGCCGAGCATTTGAGATTGGAGCAAAGGAAGCTAGGCATGATCCCAATGTGGTTACAGGTACATTCCTCTTGAATAATGAATTTGCATCGGTATTATTTGATTCAGGAGCAGATAGAAGTTTTGTATCATTAGATTTTAAGCCAAAGATTAACTTAAAGCCCCAAAGGATGAAATAAGTTTATATAATAGAATTTGCCAATGGCCAAGAAATTAAGGCTAGAGACATAATCATGAACTGCACACTAAGTTTAGCCAACAAGGATTTTAGCATAGACCTTATTTCGATTGAGTTAGGAAGTTTTGATATAGTCATAGGCATGGATTGGTTATCCAAAAATCGAGCTGAAATAGTTTGTTCAGAAAAGATTATCCGAATTCCTCAAGAAGGAGGTGAAGCAATTGTAATTCAAGAAGACGAGTCAGATTAGAAAATTAATATAGTATCATGCATGAAGATGTGGAAGTACTTAAAGAAGAATTATGTTGCATTTTTGGCACACGTTATAGATATGAAGGGCAAAGAAAGATGTATTGAAGATTTCCCTATGGTTCGGGAGTTTCCTGAAGTATTTCCCGAGGATTTACCAGGACTACCTCCGCCAAGACAAGCCGAATTCGGTATTAACTTAATTCCTAGAGCTGCCCCAGTAGCAAAAGCACCATATCGATTGGCCCCATCAGAAATGCTAGAATTGTCATGTCAACTCCAAGAATTATTGGATAAAGGATTCATAAGACCTAGTTTCTCACCATGGGGTGCACCGGTTCTATTCGTCAAAAAGAAAGATGGGTCAATGTGAATGTACATTGATTATAGGGAACTTAATAAGATGACCATCAAGAATAGATACGTTCTTCCTAGAATCGATGATTTATTCGATCAACTCCAAGTTGTTGTATACTTTTCAAAGATCGGTCTACGATCCGGATATCATCAAGTGAGAATTCGAGAAGAGGACACCCCCAAAACGGCATTTAGGACCTGGTACGAATTTTTGGTTATGCCATTTGGGTTAACCAATGCACCGACGGTCTTTATGGATCTGATGAATAGGGTTTGCAGACCATACCTAGATAAATTTGTAATCATCTTCATAGACAACATACTAATTTATTCACGAAGTAAGAAGGATCATGAGCAACACTTAACAATGATATTAGAACTACTTAGGGACCAGAAATTGTACGCAAAATTCTCCAAATGCGAATTCTAGATTCATGAAGTACAATTTCTTGGTCATGTGGTTAATGAAAAAGCGATTCAGGTAGATCCTGCTAAGATTGAGGCCATAAAGAAATGGGAAGCCCCAAGAACCCCGACGGAAATTCATCAATTTCTTGGTTTGGCAGGCTACTATCGGCGATTCATTGCGAATTTTTCAAAAATTGTGCAAACACTCACAGCTGTAAATTAAAAAGACAAGAAGTTTGTTTGGGGAGAAAAAAAAGAAGAGGCATTCAAGACTCTTAAGAATAAACTATGTAATGCACCTATTTCATCTTTACTAGAAGGTTCGGAAAACTTTGTGGTATATTGTGACGCATCACATCAAGGATTAGGATGCGTACTAATGCAAAAAGATAAGGTCATTGCATATGCCTCAAGGAAACTCAAAGTGCACGAGAAGAACTATACTACGCATGACCTAGAATTGGGAGCCGTAGTATTTGCACTTAAGATTTGGAGACACTACTGTTGATCCTCTCTCTCAATAATTTGATGATAATCCCTTTTTCCTTCCACGTTGTATTTGTGTTTCTGTATTTTCAGTTCCAGCGATTATCACTGAGTATCTTAAGTGATCGCTGAAGAACATGCATTGTAAATTCATCAGAGACAGCAATACTTCAAGAAGACAACACTCACACCAAAGAACCTTCAGCGAACGTCGAAGA
>NW_020201909.1:0-1843 GCF_001531365.2 Cynara cardunculus var. scolymus
AAGCTTCCTTTGATCGCTGAATGCTGTAATGACCTGGAGGTCTCATCATCATTCGTTAAAGCTAGAGCAGTCTTCACACATGTATAAACAGGCTTGTAATCACTTAATACCGCTTCAGATCACGTACTCGCCAGTCTCTAATCTTCAGTTTCAGTCTTCGACATTTGCTGAAGGTTCTTTGGTGTGAGTGTTGTCTTATTGAAGTATTGCTGTCTCTGATAGATTTACAATGCAAGTTCTTCAGCGATCACTGAACATACTCAGTGATGATCGCTGGAACTGAAAATACAAAAACATAAATACAACGTGAAAGAAAAAAGGGATTATCATCAAATCACTGAGAGAGAGGATCAACATATATTTTGACTTTGAAGCTGACATCAATGATGAAAACCCWGTATTCCCATTTCAGGGTGATCGTCAGACATTGCCGGAACCCTCCACTATAGTTGAAGCTGGTGCATCTAATACTCCTAGAGAGCCATTTGATCCGATACCGAGATATTTACAAGGAATTATGTGCCATTTGCAATTCKAGCTAACTTTCCAGGCTATGATAGGGCAAGAATCAGAGAGCCTTATCTTGAAGACATCTATTTTGGGATCTTCCTCCGGCACCGAAAAGCTCTAAGTGCTGATAAGATCCTTGGTATTCACATGGAATCTAAAGAATATCGTTTGGAGTATAAGCACTTCCTCAAAGCCAAGCGTCTTCCGATCAGTCAAGTTAGGACCAAACATCGAGTTGTGTCAATWAAACAAATTGATGCTCAAAGACTTCTCAGAGTCTGGTATCCGGTATTCACAGTGACACGACAAGATGGTAAGGTCTAGAGATTTAGTGAAGCTGACTTCTCAAACTTGTATTTAGAAGACCTGGAGTATATATACCATGAAATTCGGAACATGACAAACAGAAAAGATGGAGCACTTGTTGCCCTTAGTGCAATTAAAAGGTTTATGCGCAGTCACGTCAAAGTGTCTATGGTTATTGATGTCCAAATGGGACTTGAAGATAATCAGAGAATCATCAATTTGAAGAGACCTGATCAAGAGCTAGAAGACATAGAAGCTTATGTGTTCTACATGATYCTTGAACAACTGGAGTTCGGGGTGATATACGATGCTGAGGGTCGGATAAAGAAGTTCATGAGGTTTAGTGAGCTGAACAAATTTTTTGATGGTACTATTCGAATGGTGAGACAGGCACTGGATACGGGGAGATTTAATAATGATAAAGCTGCGGAGTCGGAGAGGATGAGTCTGAAGGAAAGGTACTTGCTGATTAATGCCTTGAATTTGCTTGAAGAAAAATTGCAATATCGGAATGCATTGAGGAGGCTGGAGAAAYTGCTCGGACTCAGAAAGACAAGATTTACAAGAGTTCGAACTTGAATCCAAAGGGGGAGAATGTTGGGTTCAAGTATGTGCGTTAATGTTGTATTCAAGTTCTCCTTTTATAATGCTTTGTAATGGTTAGGCTTTATTGTATTCCTTAGTATAAATAATGATTAGTTTTCTAATTGTAATTAGTTCTRCAATTAATCAGATTAGAGTGTTGTAATCTTTTCTCTCAAGAAATRCATTGAAGATTTGGTGAAAATTCTCTCTACTCATATTCTTGATCTTCATCTTGAAGATTGTTTTTGAATTTGTATGATTTAGACATTTCATCTTCTCTTTTGACAATGTAGAACAAAAACAGCAACAATCTTCAGACAACGAATTTTAGACATTCTCCCMAATAATGAATTTCTTCAGATAAGTTCACAAACATTCTTCTTCGACGAGAAATCTCTATCAGTAAACTGTTGTAATGATGATCTTCACATTCAAAAACTCT
>NW_020201909.1:1992-8591 GCF_001531365.2 Cynara cardunculus var. scolymus
AAATTGTAAGTAGATCTTTTCAAATCCACTTGTTTAATCTTTTTAGATTAAGGGAATGGGAAGGTAACAACCAATTTCAACTTATGAAATTGTTTTCAATCTTATACAAAGATTGGCCTGTGAGTATAACAGATATACTCAGTACAACGGATGTATTGTATATATATGAGACTTTTTTAGGCTCATCTCACCAGGTTTTCAATTCAATCATCGATAGCTTAATAATAGCATATCTATGAATGTTTYGGCAAATTAACATATAAAATGCAAAATCTATGTAGTGTAGAAAGATAAAGCAACTAATGCTTCTATTTAGGCTCGAAAAGATACACTGTGTGGACTACACAAATTTATCAAACTCAATTAGTGATCAAAAAGACTTGAAGGGGGGACATATATCCTTCTGATTCAATATCAATTTTCTCAGAATGAGAAATTGATAGATTGTGAGTTGCGTGCCCCAAGTGTTACTGAAACACTTATCTGTTAAGAGATAAATGAGTAGTTGGTGGGGTTGTGACAAGAATTGGCCTGGGCTTTGCCTTTTTCAATATTAGTCTTGAAAGAATTGAGAACTAATAGATTGTGYGGTATGCCCGGATTTTAGAAGTTTGGAACAGGATTCTTATGTTCTTTTAATCCTRACACAACTCTATTCAATTCTTTTGTCTCAYAACAACTACCCTTCTCATTTTCATTTTAGTCTCAGCACACAAACCCTTTTGTATATAAAGCTCAATCAGATATGGTTGTCCTCATAGGTAGGTTTGTCGGTTMTGACATTTCATTGAGGTRTTTCTGATAAGCACTCAGTCCCTCCTAAAATTTAGCATTATGCATAGTTGATCAAAAATATTATTTCAAATAAGCATAATGATCAGATAAAAATTGATCAAGAARTTTAGCTTTTAAGCACAATCAATAAAGGAATGATGCGACAACGATAAGATTATTCGGTATGCGAGAGAAATGAATGAAGATYTGTAAAAACGAGTTTACAGATTCTGATTAAAAAAATGAAATGTATTTCATTCAAGGTAAAAAAATTGAAAAACAACCTTTGAATACAAACGAGTGTATTATCACCGAAAATGATTTATATAAGAGACGTGATAATAACGGTTTGAAGAATAGCTGAAACAGGTATTGGATTTATGTACGATGAGAAATTACGCAAGTAAAATATCAAAAAATACCTGTTCAGAAAATGTACTCGTTTCCAAAAAAAAATTCATTTTCCGAAAAACATTTATTTAACTTTCTAGAGACTCCCTCTAGAAAGTAGATTATAGAAATRTTTCGATTCAAATCAAAAATTAAAAAAAATAAGAAAACATGTTTAACACGGGTCTTAAACTATGTGTTTAGAAACCATACTCGGTAAAGCACGGGTCTTGAACTGAATTGTTCAGAAGCCTTGTTTGGAACAAAATACAACTCCCCCTGCATTAGTGTATCACTGATATGATATTYTGATCAGCACAAAATTGACACACCTGCAAAAACAAATTAGACAGATTTTGGTACCCAAATTAATTCGGGTCCTATTTTGTTAGTATCGGACTGGGGTATGTTGTAACTTCCAAACCATCTATTTCTATTAGATATTTTCTTTTTGGCACTTTGAACAGAATGATCAGAAATAAAATATGATCCATACCAGTTATTGTGATCATACCTATTCTTACCTTTCCAATCTTTCTGATATTTGTTGTCTGTACTGGATCTGTTGTATATCTTCTTGTTCACAAAATCTGTTGATTTGCATGTGGAGCACATGATCTTTTTCTTGGTAAGATTTATCAAGTTAGAATTGGATCTCACAAAACAAGGAAGATTATTAGTAACAATAGGGGTACGAGATGAAACAGATTCAGATTTACTAACCCAAATGCTTTTAATCTTAGAAGAATAATTGGGTGACCCGATAACATACCCTTGATAATACTGATTAGAAGAACGAGAATAGTTCTTAGAAACAGTTGATTTAGGGYKKCTTGAATAACTGTTCGATTTGGAACAGTCATAGAAGCTAGTTTTATACTGAGATGGAGAACCAATTGAGCTTTGAGCACAAGAAAAGTGTTTCACTTTTTGTAAAAGCTGGTCTCTCTCAACAGTAACTAAATCAAACTTACTTTTAACTTYTGTTCTCATCTTCAGCTCAGTTTCAAGGTCTGTCTTCAGATCTGACAATTTCTTTGTAGTGTCCAGGAGTTTTCCTTCCAACTCCTTCTGAAGCATTTCAAATTTCCTTTTCTGATTTATTAACTCTCTTTTCTCTTCATCTGAGCTGCTATTTTCATTCTCAGAAGTGATGTCAAGCCACTTTTTCTTATTAGCAAGCTCTTTAGCAATAGTTGTATGTTTCTTTATAGTATTCCTCTTATCAAGAGCAAATTGCTTCATCTCTTCGTCTAAAGCCTTCTGCTTTAGAGCAATGCTATCAGATAATTTATGTATTTGGCTCTGACACTCTTCTGTGATGTCTTTCTTCTCTTTATCATTCTTGGCACGTTCCAAACAGCTACTCAAAATCCAAGATTTGCTTTAACAACATCTTTGYGTTTAGCTCAAGAGAGTTTATCGTATTCTCATAAGATACACGTTCATTTTTTCTCTTCAATATCATTGATCTCTTCCATTTTTTATCGTATTTTTATTTATTGATTTATATAATAATTGACAAGTCGGTCTCTCTAAATCAATATCATTGATCTCTTCCATTTTTTCTTTTTCCATAATATAGGATTAATAACATATATATATATATATAGAGAGAGGGGCTTAATCAAATGAGAACTGATTAGTTTGTGGTAACTGTGAGATCCAATCTCAACCACAAATCAACGGATAAATTAGGAAATTAATAATTATGRTAGTTTGAGTTAAAATTATAATTAGAGGACATTTTAGGTATTTTTAAAAAACTCATCTCTCCTCTCTTCTCTCTCCTCTCTCATCTCTCCTCTCTGTTTCTTGATATCTTTCTTCTAGCTCAGGCTCTATGAAGTTGACCACAACTACTTCTTCTTCATCCATCCTTGCTTATGGAGTAGTTTTCATGGCGTACTCTACAGAGGATGATAGATTTTCCGATGAGGATGAAGAGGTGTATACGGAGAGAAGCTTAATCACGTCCTCTTCATCCTCCTTGTGCCCTGTTGGCTCTGTTGCTGCTGATGCAGAGGGCATTTGGGCTTTTCTTCTTCCTTCTGTGTGTGCCTGTGCAGCCTTGGATTTGTTACTTGTTGGAGCTTGGGCTGGCTGTCGAGGAGTTGAGGCAGAGGGGGCAGCTGTTGGAATGGTGCTTTAGGAAGCCGCAGACTGTTTCTCCCCTTCTTGACGACTGTGAGGGCTAGAATGGTATGGGTCTTCATTGTCATCAAGCCTCTTCTTCTTTGAGGCTTCGGCACATAAAGTAGGTAGCTCAGACTTCCTCTTGGGCTTCTGCACGTGGATTGGAGGCATGGTGTGGACCTTTGCGTTGATGAGTTCGACGACGTCAGATGCTGCATTTTTGGCCTTGGAAATCTCCGTGTTCACGTCGTACTTGAAGGCTACCAAGGAACGGTGCATGTTGATGGCCGCCTGTTTCACCGTGCTGTTGAAGTCTGAGGTAAAGTTGGCTACCTTTTGAAGAAGACGATCACCCAGAGCTCACATCTCTGTCTGGGTGATATAATCTGCTGGTACACTCAGAGGAATGAGCGTTATAGCATCTTGACAGGAGGTAGACGCTACATCCCTCTGAATATGTGCAAGGACCCTTTTGCAGGGTTTCTGCATTTTGTGCCGTCAATGCTTGGAGTTGATCGAGGCGAGAAGCATTCGTCAAGGACTCAGCTCTCAATACTACCAAGGATGATCGAACTTCATCCAGAGTAGATGCAGAAGGAGATGGCTCTGCACGGGCCATGTTGAATTTTAGCTCTTCCAAGGAGCAAAGCACAATGGTGGCAAAGGATTGGAACTCATCCTTTGTGACGTATGTTTTAGAGGTAACCTCTAGCTCAACACATGGGCCAGATTTAGTCCTTGTTCCTAGGACACCTTCTGTCTCGACTTGTTGGACGTTGGTCGAGGAAGGATTTCCAGTCGATCCTTGTGTCTCTCGTGGAGGAGAAACACTACAGTTGTTCTGTCACGAGGAGTTTCCTCAGCAGTTTCAAATGTGACCTCTGGCTGGGTTGGCTGGTTAAGGTTCGAGGTGTGCACCTCTTGTTCAATGACTTCTGTTTCTCGACCAAACGAGTTAGAGGATGTGCTTGCACTGGGAGTTGGACTTGGGAAATATGTGTGCTTATTCAAAGTCCTAGGCTGCTCTGGCTCTTCCGGAGCCAAAGCAGCTACTCCCCCTTCTCCCTCATCATCCTCTTCATTMTCTTCAAATTCATCAGCTACGCCAACATCATCATCAAGAGCGTCTTCCCTGTCATTTGCTGCATTAGACCCAGCAACATCATGACGCTCTTGCTCTTGCTCTTGCTCTTGCTCTTCTTCAAAGTCCTCTTCATCAGAATTAGAGAAAAGTCCTAGTTCCCACATAGCCTCTTGTTTTCTAATTCTCTTCTCTTCCTCCTTTCTTGCTCTTTCCTCTCTCCCTTTTGTCTTTCTTTTTCTRCTCTCTCTTCTTCTGCCTTTCTCACCTTTTTTCTTTCTTCCCTCTCTCTCTCTCTATTTCTTTGTCTCCAGCCTTTTCCTCTTCTACTCTATCTCCTTCTCCTTCCTTACACCCTCTTCCTCTAGTAGAGGCCTTTGTGCCTCCTCTGCTCCCTTTCTCTCTTGGGTTTTTTCTATGCATGTYGGGGTTCGAGGCTCTGGTGCTAGTGCCTCACGTACACATTTGTATGCCTTCCTGACCTCCCTCGTCTTCATGTATGCCATGAGCTTCATCGGGATTGGCCTCTCTGTAGCGTAACCATCCTTGTGCACAGTAGGTTTTGTATGTTGACAGTACATTTACCTTGTGCACAGGTAGATTTACGACATCAATGTTGTTCTCATTGATACTAGGTCTTAGGAGAAGACCCAGAAAACATGGGAACAACAGAGCTGGCAAGTCCTTCCCCTTCGAGACATCCAGGTTCTTCTTGGCAACTGCAACTTTGAATTCAGTGTAGAGGATCAATGAATAGTCAAGAAACAGATCAAAAAAGATCCCATACACGATCTACAGTATGTTGGTYGAGCACATATCGAGATTATCGATCTTTCCTGTCAGTGAACGGTTTACCAATGTGAACATAGTGTTCCATGTTGGTGGCAGGAATTGTCGTCGATATTGTGATGGGTACTGCATAGCTTGGTTATACCCCAACATTTTCAAGAACGCCACCAGTTCATCCCCGGATGGGAGACAGGCGTACTAGTTCAATCCAAGATCTGTCTTGGTCGGTATTTGAAGCACAAAACAACGACCTTGAGATTTGAACGGTGATGTAGTCCTTGGTGGAGGGTATGTAGAATTCACCAACAATCCSACGTTGGGATTCAGTGACGGTACAGGATTGCCAGAACTCCTGAATGAAACGTTCAKGTACTACATCATCGGTGTTTGAAAGGGCTGGGTTCAGTAAATGATGTTGAAGAACATCAAAAATTCGATGGACTTTGGGGTTAAAACCGTCCAAGGTGAGGTAAAGGRCATGGTTATTGGGTTTTAGTAGAAGGGGAACAATGTTTTGGCTTGTCTCCTCCACTGTTTTRAGGGTAGTAGTTTGGGTTTGGGAGTTATCGGAAGCGGAAGAAGACATTTTGCAAGTTTTGGCRAAGAAGATGAGGGTTTTGAAAGATTAGAGTTTCGATAAATCAATTCTTGATTTTTCGTTTTTAGTGCTGATAAAGGTTTTAAAKAACTTACTTGTGATGAAGATCGATTGAAACAAATAGCAGGTTGATGATTTTGGAGCTTGGATGTTCATCAATGGCGGTTGTTCWTTGATTTCTTGAAGACAGTAAAGAGAAAATACTCGGAGATTTTGAAAGAGTAAAAAAGATTTTAGGGATAATTACTCGTTTAAATACGGAGTTCCTTATAGGCACTCGAGTGAATTCATCCCCCAAAGCATCAAAACTGAAGCGGTTATTCACCAGCCCGTGGGGAGATGCCACGTGTCTTGACAGACTGTAAATCCTGTCTCCCTTATTTGAAAAATTAGGGATACGGACAGTGATGCTTTTGTAAATGACAGCTTATATTTAAAATATTTAATAAAAGAACTGTACGCCTTCCATTAAGAGATAAGAGTTTTAAAAAACACTTAGAGAAAAAGAAAACTCATACTCTGGGTCAAAAGAAAAGATAACACACTTGTCCGGATTAGTAATCCGGTCAAGCTTATCCAGATTGAAAGTCCGRTCAACAAGATAGAATATTCAACAAGTTATCCGGATTAGAAGTTCGGACAACAAGCAACTTTAAATCGCTCAAAAGACTTAACCAGATTTTAACAAAGTATTCACAAATCACACGGATTATGCAAAATCAAATACGGATAAAGCACAAAAATCAATTTGATTTAAAAATCTCAAATCGGAGGTTTTCAACACTTATTCAAAATTCCAAAATGAAGATCGGACGTAAAAAGTCAACAAGT
>NW_020201909.1:8886-10036 GCF_001531365.2 Cynara cardunculus var. scolymus
CGGATTGTTTAAATCGCACACTTATCCGCACAAGTTATGACCGGTTTACCAGGCGGATTGTGTAAATCGTTCAAATATCCGCACAAGTGTTGTCCGGATAACCTATATCAAACAACTAAAATCATTCGGATGTTAAATCGCACAAGTGATAAGCGGATAACACCCTTAAATCGCACAAGCTTTAATCGGATTATTCTTCAACCAAAAACACACACTTTCACACTTTTTACCAAAAATTTGGATCAAAACATGAAAAATTATGAGTTTTGAAGAAAATTTTCCAGAATACAAAATATCAATTTTCGATCAAAACTGGTTTAAAACTTATTTAAAATAAAAAATAGTGTGAATCAAAGTTGTTCGAAATGTAAAAACGAATCTAGTAGTGTAAATCTTTTCAAATAACACTCAGAAAATGATCGATTTATGATCAAAAACCCAATCTGATCGAAGAACTATCAAGAACAGTGATGAACTTTATGACCCAGATCGATGAATCTTCAAAAAATCTTGAAAAATTGTGCAAAATCAGTTTAATCCCCTAATCCAAACTGCTACAGCTTGCTTTGATACCAATTGTGAAGTCCAGAAATCATACAAACATGATATGATCTTCAAGAATCAAGATGAACAWAAAAGTAGAGAGAGAATTATCAAAGATTGATTAAATTGAGAGAGAGAAATTTACAGCTCTAATCTTGATTACAATTCTGCTAATGACTTGGTTAATGACAATTACAAAGGGAAATACTATTTATACTAGGAATAGTAAAACTAGTTGTTCTCCGAGTAGAGTGAATGAATTTCTTAACTCTTTTACTTCTTTTACTTCTTTTAGACCATACCAATTCATGCATTCTGTGATATCTTCTGTATATAAAAACTTGATGTCAAAAGAACGTTGGTTCGGTACGTATAACATACTGCCAATGAAATCTCAGATTAAAGGTCCTAAACTAAAATGGGTACCAAAACCCAATTGATTCAATTTTGCAGGTTAACCGGCATGTGTGGTTCTTAGACTCCGGATGTTCTAAGCACATGACTGGTAGAAAAGAATTATTGTCAAACTTTGTTGAATAGTTTGGAGGTACGGTAAGATTTGGAAACAATCAATACGCGCCTATCCTTGGATATGGTGATGTAATTT
>NW_020201909.1:11611-12617 GCF_001531365.2 Cynara cardunculus var. scolymus
TGAAGAAAGCTTCTCATAAGCTAAAGACAGAGTTCAATACCGATCATCCTCTACATCTTCTTCATATGGATCTCTGCGGTCCTATGAGAATTCAAAGCATCAAATGGTAAAAAGTATGTGCTGGTCATAGTCGATAACTATTCCAGATATACATGGGTTCATTTTATGCGGTCAAAAGATGAAGCAGTCGAGACAATTATCTCTTTCTTGAAGACAGTTCAAAATAATCTGCAACTTCAAGTTCAGAAAATCAGAACAGACAATGGAACTGAATTCAAGAACAATACACTTGGTTCATATCTTGAATCTATTGGTATTTCTCATACATTCTTGGCAGCCCGGACACCACAATAGAATGGTGTTGTTGAAAGAAAGAACAGAACGTTGGTGGAAGTAGCACAGACATTACTTACTTGTTCAAGTCTTCCGTTATTCTTATGGGCTGAAGCAGTAGCGACTGCTTGTTTTACTCAAAACCGATCTCTCGTAAACAAAAGGTTTGGTAAAACTCCGTATGAGATTATAAATAAAAGAATACCAAACATCCATTTCTTTCGAGTTTTTGGATGTAGATGCTTTATTTTAAATGACAAAGAGGACAGAGGGAAGTTCGCTGCTAAAGCTGATGAAGTAGTTTTTGTTGGATACTCAAAGACATCTGCGGCATACAGGGTCTACAACAAAAGGACCAAAATCATCAATGAAAGTGTGAATGTATCATTTGATGAAGTAATTGATGTGGTTTCTGAACAAGTCAGTTCAGGACCCGGGCTTATAATTAACACTACGCGGAAATATGATCAACCTGAGTCTTCTAACTCTGATAAAACTGATTTAGATTTCTTATTTGAACACTTTTATAAAGAATATTTTGATAATAAGTCTAATCAGTCTATTGTTTTAATCAGGGACAATTTAACTGAACAACAGTTATCGGGTCCATCTCCTGATGTGCCCGTAACTAAAACAGAAGAGGAAGCAGAAGAAGTTGATGAAGAAATAGAGA
>NW_020201909.1:15902-17966 GCF_001531365.2 Cynara cardunculus var. scolymus
GATATAAAACCAAATAACCACGTCTTCTCTTTTGCTATGCCAGCTGAATACCCAATCATTATAGAAATCCTGAAAGGCCATCCAATTTCTTATTCYTTATCTGCAAATACACCAGTTCCAATGGTGTATTTACAACAATTTTGGAGCACTTTGACCTTAGAAAAATACGGGGATGCTATCTACATTCAAGGCGAAGTTGACGAATTTGTCAGTCGTCAGACACTGAAGCGTCTTAGAAGAATACTTCGTCTTCCTGGACCAGGATCTACTGGCTTTGAAGATTTTATATCAGACGAACAGTTGTGTCTAGATATCAAACACCTAGGATACTCGGCTATTCTGAACAACCCAACTTAGTTCAAACGACGTTTTCTGCCTTCAATCTGGCACTTATTATTCTCTATCTTGAATAGATGTCTGACGTCAAAGACAGCGGGCATAGACACATGCAGTAGCTCATTTCTGAAATTCTTTCATGGTGTCGTCTTTTCAAGAAATTATGACTTTGCCTTGGTCATATGGAATAAGTTAGTAGAGCTAGTCAATGCCAAAAGATTCTTGTCAAAAGCTCGGAAATTTGTGCCATTCCAGATATTTCTACAATTATTCATTAAGGCYATGATGAATGCCAATGAGGATATTTCGGCCAGATCTAATTCTAAAAAAGGGACAACATTCACAATGACCAGAATCAGACAACATACTGAAGTGGAAGATCTGGATTCAAAAGGATTCAATAATGCCAGTACCAGAAGAATTGATTGCCCTAGCTGATCAGACTGCTCAGAGCGTAATAGACTATAGGAGAGTGATAGATCCAATAGTTCAACCAGAACTGGTTGAACTTGCCCAAGGATCACCCCATGCCTCAGTTGTGAGAGAGCGGTTAGAATTAGAAGAGAGTGTTCAGGAACAGGGGTTACCTGAACAGGGAAATGAGCTGAGAGAAAAAGAATCCGAGAGGGGTGAACAGGCGGGGGGAGCGTCTGATCAGCAAAGCACTCCAATTGTCAGTACTTCCTCAACTTCAAGTTCGGAAGCTACTGAATCTGATTATGGGGCACATTCTGGTAATAGTGAAGATGATGATAATAACAGAGCAGATGATCATGATCAATCCATTCCTGCTCAAAATATTGCAGTTGGCACCATTGTTGATGACATTGACGACATTTTTCCTGAGTATTCTGCTCAGCAACCGTGTCCAAGCTTGCATTAATTATCTTTCAACGTGGATGAATGTGATGATTACGATCGCATACTTCAAGACATACCAGATGATGAAGGAGATGAGGGAGTTAATGTTGAAAATGAAGAGAGGATGAGAGAAAGGGAAGCATAAAAATATGGAGAGGGTGAGAGTGGAGCAGAAAAAGAAGTTCAAGCTCCTATCCAAACTGATACACTTAGCCGGGCAACCACATTTGCTACTGACATTCATCCGTTGAATGTCAGTATTGAACAAGACATAGCTAGCCCAGCTATGCATTTGCACACCCCTCCTATCCACTCAATTGGTTCTCAACAACCAATTGTTTCAATTTCACATGGGGATATAACTCATACGCTAACTACTTCTCAATTGGAGAATGTAGTTATTGAAACAAGTAGGCCGCTGCCCCAGCCTACGACTTCGATTCTGTGCACCTCGAGTCTAGAGCCGATACACATAGGTACACATGAGTCAGGAGCATCTGTTGCTCCAAGTGTAGTTCTTAGTGAACTAGCCGGAACGACCAGAGTGGTGTCTTTTGACATTTCACAAGGACAGGTCGGAAGTCCTATCAATGCTAATATTATGCCAACATTGAATGTAGGCACAACAGTTTATTCAACTGTTGTTACAACTAGTATTCTAAGTGAACCAGGAGTTACTTTACCCGACTTTGTGTCAAGAGAATATCTGGACGACGCCCTAAAGGTTGTTCAAGAAAATTTTGATGCTCAAATGGCTAGTCTCAAAAGAACTTTGAAGGGGAAGGAGGTTATAGAAGAAGAGCCACCGTCTGTGCCATCACCACCGCATGTTCCTGAACCRTCTATACCAGATCAATCGGTGGATGA
>NW_020201909.1:18596-20933 GCF_001531365.2 Cynara cardunculus var. scolymus
GGATCTATTTTGACTTTGAAGCCGATATAGATGATGAAGATCCAGTCTTTCCTGTTCAAGAAGAACGTCAGTCTGCTCCAKAATCTTCCACTGCAGTCCTATCTGATGTGCCAGACATTCCAGCTCAAAGAGAACATGTTGATCCAACTGAAATCTTCACCAGAGACTATGTGCCGTTTCATATAAGAGCTAATTTTCCTGGATATGATCAAGCAAGGATCCGAGAGCCTTATCTGGAAGATATTTACTTTGGAATCTTCATCCGACATAGAAAAATTTTGTGCGGTGATAGAGTTCTGGGTATTCATTAGCAGACTAGAGAATATCGTACTGAATATCGTCATCTTCTGAAAGCCAAGTGCCAACCAATTAGTGAAGTTCGTACAAAGCATCGGATTGTGACGATCAAACAAATAGATGCTCAGAAATTGTTGAGAATCTGGTATCCTATTTTCACTGAACAAGGCAGGATGGTCAGATTTGGAGATTCAGCGAAGCAGACTTCTCGAACTTATACTTAGATGACCTTGAATATATGTATTTTGAACTCAAAAACATGACGATCAGAAAAGAAGGAGAATTGGTTGCTCTTGAAGCAATCAAGAGATTTATACGGTGTCATGTGAAACTGGCAATGGTTATTGATGTACATATGGGTCTTGAAGACAATCAGCGAATCATCAATCTTAAAAGACCAAATCAAGACCTAGAAGACATTGAAGGCTATCCAGTGTATATGGTTCTTGAAAGCCYAGAGTTCGGGGTCGTCTATTTTGCACAACTACAAGTAAAGAAGTTCATGAGGTTTAGCGAGTTAAATAAATATTCTAACGGTACGATCAAATTAGTGAGAAGGGCACTTGACTTGAAGAGGGTGATGAACRATAAAGCTGCTGAATTTGAACGGATGAGTTCTAAGGAAAGATACTTGCTAATCAATGCGATAAACTTGCTCGAGGAAAAGATCCAATATAGGAATGCTTTCAGAAGGCTAAAGAAGAGTCTTGGACTGCACAAAACGAAATTCACAAGAGTCCAAACTTGAATCCAAAGGGGGAGAATGTTGGGTTCAAGTTAGAGCGTTAAAGTTGTATTCAAGTTTCTCCTTAGAATAGCTTTATTTTGTAATAGTGTAGTTTTACTATTCCTAGTATAAATAGTATTTCCCTTTGTAATTGTCATTAACCAAGTCATTAGCAGAATTGTAATCAAGATTAGAGCTGTAAATTTCCCTCTCTCAATCTAATCAATCTTTGATAATTCTCTCTCTACTTTTACGTTCATCTTGATTCTTGAAGATCATATCATGTTTGTATGATTTCTGGACTTCACAGAGTTGTACATTGGTTTAGAAATGAAACGAGAGTATAGTTAAGTGAAAGATTACATACCTTAGGAACTCATATAGAGACTCATTGTTGGACTATACAGATCTTCTGTCTTATAAACGTGAAGTTTTTAAAGACAGACGCTCTGTATGGTGGATGATCCGGTGCTCCCCCTTGAGTTAAGCTAGCAGAGCTTTCTCCCCCTTGAATTATGCTTGGATCATAAAATCATAAGAAGTGCACAAGCATGGTGAACAAGGTATAAAGACTCTGTTTAGACTATATAGAAGCTCTATATGACAAAAAGACAAAAGACTCAAGCAAGAGACTTTGCATAGTAGATTCCAATTCCCTTGACTTTGTTTGAGAATTGGAAGTCGTCGTGTTAAGATCGAGTCCAGAGCTGAAGTACTCTGAAGTCACGAGCTCTTTATCTTCGAACAAGATGTTGACGCTTTCCATGACAGTCTTGGTTCGTAGGTTGAAGATTATTGATCCTCTCTCTCAGTGATTTGATGATAATCCCTTTTCACTTAAACGTTGTATTTATGTTTCTGTTTCTTCAGTTCCAACTTGAATTGTAATTCAATCAAAGACAATAATTACTTCAAGAAGACAACACTTACACCAAAGAACCTTCAGCTAAAGTCGAAGACTGAAACTGAAGATTAGAGACTGCCGAGTACGTGATCTGAAGCGGTACTCAGTGATTACAAGTCCGTCTACATATGTGTGAAGACTGCTCAAGCCTCATCGAATGCTGAAGAGACCTTCAGGTCATTCCAGCACTCAACGATCAAAGGAAGCTTGCTTAGCACGACTGTTGTTGTCTTGTCCTTATGCACACAAAGGACAAACCCATACCCTTATAAACGTTGGTACTGTACGAAGCCGACTAGTCGACTCTATTGTCCACCAACTTTAGGTAAGAATGTCTGCTCATGAATAGTGTTTTTTATACTATTCACAGTAGCAAAGGATAAGACTTCCTCTTAAGGCTTGACACGCA
>NW_020201909.1:21673-26490 GCF_001531365.2 Cynara cardunculus var. scolymus
AAAAATGGGTTGGAAGACTAGAGTTTGCAAGCATTGTTCTTGCAGCTTCAACTAATGTATGATTCTTTCTTTCTACTACACCATTTTGTTGTGGTGTTCTTGCAGCAGAGAAGTTTTGAGATATGCCCTCTTTGTCCAGGTACACATCGATTTTTGCGTTCTTGAACTCAGTTCCATTATCACTTATCAGCTTTTGAATTTTGCTCTGTAGAAGAACTTGAATCTTGGTCATTAGCTTGATCAGCAGCTCTGGGACATCTGACTTCTGCCTTACAAACTCAATCTAAGTATATTGTGAAAATTCATTAATAAGCACAAGGATATACTTTTTGCCAAACAGACTCTGCATAGAGATTGAACCACAGAGGTCCACATGAAGCATATACAGAGGTCTAATACATGACATATCTGTCTTTGTTTTGTGGGATGCTCTTTTGAGCTTTCCTATTTCACAAGGAGGACAGAGATGGTCCTTTTTGAACTTTATGGCTGGTAGTCAGTCAACCAGATTGTTTTTCACAAGYTTCTCTATATTTTGAAAATTCAAGTGAGACAACTTGTGATGCCAAAGCCATGCCTCTTCACACTTACGAGATACAAGACAGAGTATCTTTGAATTATCTCTTGGTGAGAAGTTCATAAGGTATAGATTACCCTTACGTTTGGCTCTTAGCAACTCTTGACCTGATTCTAACATAATTGAACAAGCTTTATTTTAGAACTTGACATTATAGCCAAAATCACAAAGTTGACTTATGCTCAAAAGATTATGTTTAAGTCCAGAGACATAAGCAACTTTAGAGACAGAAACCTTACCTTGGTGAAGATCTTCATATCCCTTTATTTCTCCTTGCATGTTATCCCCAAAGGTTACTCATCCTCCAATTTTCTCTCTGCATGAGGAGAGTAGCCTCTTATTGCTGGTCATGTGTCTTGAGCATCTGGAGTCAAGATACCAAATATCCGCATGCGGTTTTGACGAAATAAATTATAGGAATTTAGGTACCCATTTCATGATGGGTCCTTGATGATTAGGCTTAGGGGATTTGACATTAGGTTGAGGGAGACGATCTGTCTCAACACCTGATTTACCAGACTTATGGTCTGGTTTGCCAGATTTGGCCTTAGGAGTATTCTTTTTCTTCTGGGTCTTCTTGRAATTAATCCTTGATGACCTAGAGAGAATGCAGTTGGGATGAGAAAGGTGTTTCTTTAACTTTTGCAGCAGAGAGAGACATTCACATGTATAAATACAATTTTGATGACAAAAAGGTTTATTGGATTCATAAAATATCTTATTACAATCATTCCTAGCATTGTTAGTTCGAACGAACTTTCTATCTAGTTTAGATTGTTTAGAATTCTTAGAATTAGTCTTCTCTGTCCTCTCTTTTTCCCTTCTTACTCCTTTGGCCTTCAGATGCCTCTCTAAAACAGAAGAATTTAAAATAGAATCAACAGCGGATTTTTCTTTCTGTTCCGAAGTGAACTTAATTGGCTTTGTGGATTTAGGTTTAGAAACCTTTGATGCAGAGGTAACATGTATAGTTTTCTTTGCCTTGTTCTCCTTCTCAAGCTCTAGTGAAGATTTAGCTCTTAGGCACATGTCTAGGAAATCAGGACTTATRGGAATCTTTTTCCTCTGCCTCATTGCTAAAACAGATTTATTAGATATCCCATTTGGAAGTTTCACAACTTCTAGTCCTGTTGCTACTATCTCTGTCTCAAATTGCTCTTTACTCGAGTCCACCTCTGATTCGGAGTCAGAGTCAAGAAAATCCTTGTGTGGATTTAGAKTTTCAGAGGGATCATTGAGAGCTTGAGATTCTCGTGAACATGCACTAGTGCCTTCATCCTTCTTTTGCGTTGATGAAGAACTACCAAAAGTATCCAAGGAATTACTCTCAGAAGTATCTGCATGACSTTYAGAGGGATAATTCAAGGCCTCAAGCAGATCTTGCTCAAAGACTTGTCTCACCGTCTCTGTGAAGTCATTCATTAACTTTGGATCCAGAGTTTTAACAAAATCATCTTTCGATAAACTCCGGGTTTCATCTGCTTCAGGTTTACCTACATCACCATTTGTTTTAAGATGTTCAAGATTATTAGAGCCAAAAYAGAAAAATACCTTTGTGAGTCCACARTACGATCAATATTCAGATAATCTTCAAGAATCAATGGCAGAATCATATAATCTTTAAGAACACTTGAGAGGAGATTGAGAGGAAAAGTCAACAAGTCAAAGTATATTATTTACGTATGAATTATAATGAAAGCACTCCTACCAATTACACTAAAGACAAAACTATATATAGGGTCAAACTAGGAACCCTTCTAGTCAAGGTCAAACTTACTAACAAAGTCAAACACGATATCTATACAATTATAGACAAGTATTAACTTTCAAGACGAATACAATTTAACACTGAAATTCAGACCCAACATTCTCCCCMTTTGTATTCAGGCTTGAAAGAATTTGCGCACTTTGAATCTCGTTTGAACTTTGTCGCTTTAAGCACTTTATGACTTTTTCAAAAACTTCAAAACAATCTTCACTTGAGATCTTCAGACAATCTTTTACTGAGAAAATGTTCTAACATTCTCCCCCTCGAATGTAGAATAAAAACGATCTTCTCTTTTGACAATGAAGAACAATATCAGCAWCAATCTTCACAAATGTTCTTCAAGATATGATCTTCAAAGAATTTTCTTCAGATAACATTTTCTAACATTCTTCCCCAAAAATGAATTTCTTCWRGTAAAAGTTCACAAACATTTTCCCCWAAAATTAAACATTCTCTTCGTTGAGAAATCTCTATCAGTAAACTTTTATAAAGATGATCTTCACATTCAAAAACTCTCAAACAATGTAGCACATGAATAATCTTCAGTAATAATCTCCAGTCACATTCCTTTGAGTCTTTTGCCGACCTTTGATGTTACTCCCCCTTGATTTTTCATTYWGAATTGAAYATTTCATTCRTTATTTCATACTACCCCTTATGATGAAATGAAAATCATTAGCATCATACATCAGAATGAATGAAATCTTCAGCAAGAGCCGTCAATTCATAAAATTGTAAGCAGATMTTTTCAAATCCACTTGTATAATCTTTTCAGATTTAAAGGAATGGGAAAATAACAACCCAATTTCAACTTACGAAATTGTTTTCAATCTTATAAAAGATTGGCMTGTGAATATAACAAATATACTCAGTACAACGGATGTACTTCATAAATAAGACTTTATGAGGTTCATCTCACAAGGTCTTCCATTCAATCACTTATATCTTGTAAAAGTATATCTATGAACGTTTCGGCAAAATAACATATAAATTGCTAAATCTGTGTAGTGTAGAAAGATAAAGCAACATATGCTTCTGTTTAGGCTTAAAAAGATAAATCGTATGGACTACGCAAATTTATCTKACTCAATTCGTGATCAAAAAGACTTGAAGGGGGKAYATATATCCATCTGATTTCAATATCAACTTTCTCTGAATGAGAAATTGATAGATTGTGAGTTGCGTGCCCCAAGTGTTATTTAAACACTTAATAGTTAAGAGATAAATGAGTAGCTGGTGGGGTTGTGACAAGAATTGTCCTGGGCTTTGCCTTTTTCAATATTAGTCCCGAAAGAATTGAGAACAAATAGATTATGTGGTATGCCCGAAATTTAGAGGTTTAGAACATGATTCTTATAATCTTTTAATCTTGACACAACTCTYGTCAAATATTTTGGCTCACAACAACTACCCCTCTCTTTTTCATTTTAAGCTCAACACACAAACCTATTTTGAGTTTAAGCTCACTCAGATATGGTTGTCCTCAAGGGTAGGTTTGTCGGTTTTGACATTCCATAGAGGTATTTCTGTGAAGCACTCAGTCCCTCCTAAATTTAGCAGTATGCTCAGTTGATCACAAACAATTGATCAAAAATATTATTGCTATAAAGCACAATTAGCAGATATAAAATTGATCAAGATGTAATTTTGAAGCACACTCAAACAAGGAGTGATGCGCAAAATCAGATTATTCAGTATRTRAGAGAAATGAATGAAGATCTGTAAGTACAARTTTACAGATTCTGATTATTCAAAGAATTAACGAATGTGTATCAATCAAGGAAAAAAAATTCAGAAAAACAACCTTTGATTACAAACGAGTGTATTATCTCCAAAAATGATTTTCATTTTAAGAGACGTGATAATAACAGTTTCAAGAATAGCTGAAACARGTATTGGAATTATGTTCGATGAGAAATTACGCAAGTAAAATCTCAGGAAATACTTGCTCAGAGAGTGTACYCGTTTCCACAAAAGATAATTCACTTTCCGAAAACATTTATTGAATTTTCTAGAGACTCCCCCTAAAAAATAGATTTGAGTAATATTTTGGTTCAATTAAAAAATAATAAAAAATGGGAACATTTTTTGCACGGGTCTTGAACTGTTGTGTTCAGAAGCCATAATCATTAAAGCACGGGTCCTAAACTGAATGTTTAGAAGCCTCAATTTGGAAMAAATTACAAACTCCCCCTGAATTTGTGCATCATAAACATGATATTCTGATCATGTCACACCCCGGTAAAGCAGAAACACGAGATGTAACAGGTAAGTGAGTCACAACAGCAAATAATAAATAACACCATTCAAGTTTTACAAAAGATTCGAATTAACACCCATAACCAAGATGGGATTGAATACTTCTTTACAAAAGTTTGCAAACTGAACTCAATCGGTGTCGCCACAAACATGCTCCCAAAAACTTCATTTCTTACTTAAATCCTGAAAAGCATGAAACATAAAACAAGTCAA
>NW_020201909.1:27635-29475 GCF_001531365.2 Cynara cardunculus var. scolymus
AGATTGCACACTCTTCGAGTGACGGCCATTTGGGGGGTCTAAACTCATCATTTTTCAAAGATTTTAACTCCATTTTAAAGCTAACAAATAAGGCTAACCTCAGATAAAACCGATTTGAGATGCATGAAAGATTTCAAAATATATCTTTTCATGATTAAATTCCACATGGAATGGGTTTTCTCCTACTTTCTTAGAGTTCAGAGTTCGCAGATCATAGATTACCATCATTTTGAAGACATTTTCATGTATTGGATGTATAATCTCCCCTTTTGAGATCTCCAGAAACGTTAATTACAAGAACAAGAAGTAGGAGTAGAAAAATAGGAATTTTTGATATTTTATAAAGGTAAGATAACTAGTATAATACCTTTTTCWTGAAATCTTGAATATTCTTCAAGATTAACAGATTTTCTAAGGTACTTGATAAGCTGCTCAGACATTCTTTGATTGTAATTCTAGATTTTTGCTCAGRCATTCTTCTGTAATTTCTTTCTTTTCTTTGTCAATCTTGGCTCGTTCCAAGATGATAAGTTGCTCAAAATTAGAGATCTGATTCAATAGCATTTTAGCGTTCAGCTCTAGAGAGTTGATCTTATTCTCATAAGATATGCGTTCAGTATCAAGCCGTTTTTCCACTTCAATTATCCTTTTCTTCTCTTTTTCTATTTCTTTTCTTTCAACATTCAAACTTTGTTCAACATCCAAAACCTTTCTTTGTTTTAATTCTAGTAACTTCCTTAACTCAATCAAATCACTCTCAGACTTATGGAATTTCTCTGTAAAGTCCTCAGTCTCGGTATTTTTCTTTCCAGAAGAGTTTCTCTCAACATTTAATTCATTTTGAACTTTTTGGAGTTTATTAAATAATTCTTTATTTGACTTACTCTAGGGCTTTAACTCTTTATCACACTTTTTTCATACTGCATCCAAGGCTTTCTCAAGTTCGCTAATCTTATACGATAAACCTTCTTCAGAATTTTCTCTCAAAGCTCTATTCTCACTATGCAGATCTTTAATAAATTCTTTATCTACATGATTTACATCAAACATATTTATGTACTTGTCTTGATAATCTTTTACGGTCTTTTCCTGAAAAGCCCAAAATCATACAAAATTCAGAATTAATCTTCAAGATGAAGATTAAGAGTATGAGTAGAGAGAATTTTCAACAACTTTGATTGTATTTCTTGAGAGAGAAAATTACAGCACTAATCAGACTGATTACAGAAAGGTTAATGACAATTACAAGACTAATCTCTATTTATACTAAGGAAAGTACTAAAGACTAACTATTACAAAGCTTAATAAAAGAGAACTTGAATACAATCTTTAACGCACATACTTGAACCCAACATTCTCCCCCTTTGGATTCAAGTTCGAACTCTCGTAACTCTTGTCTTTCTGAGTCCGAGAAGTGTTTCCAGCCTCCTTAACGCATTCCGATATTGCAATTTTTCTTCAAGCAAATTCAAGGCATTAATCAACAAGTACCTTTCCTTCGGACTCATCCTCTCCGACTCCGCAGCTTTATCATTATTAACTCTCCTCGTATCCAGTGCACATCTCACCATTCGAATAATCCCATCAGAGAATTTGTTCAGCTCACTGAACCTCATAAACTTCTTTATCCGACCCTCAACATCGTATATCACCCCAAACTCCGGTTGTTCAAGAATCATGTAAAGCGGATAAGCTTCAATGTCTTCCAGCTCTTGATTAGGTCTCTTCAAATTAATAATTCTTTGACTATCTTCAAGTCCGATTTGGACATAATAACCATAGAAACTTTGACTTGACTGCGCATAAACCTTTTAATTGCATTAAGGGCAACAAGAGCTCC
>NW_020201909.1:31400-33223 GCF_001531365.2 Cynara cardunculus var. scolymus
ATCTATGTCTTCTTCAATACCAACATTCAACGAATGAATGTCGATAGCAGATGTGGGTGCCCGACTATGTGTTTCCGCTAGGATAGGAGCTTGATCTTGATTTTGTGCTCCACTCACACACTCACCATATTCTTCTACTTCCCTTTCACTCAACCTCTCAGCATTTTCTACTTCAGCTCCCTCATCTCCTCCTTCTATTGGAATATTTGACAAGTCTTCCAGCATACGATCATAGTCATCAGGTCTGGTTCCAAAATCGTCAACATTAAAGGACAGAGAATGCAGACTTGGACAAGTTTGTGGAGGTTCAAATTYTGGAAAGTTCTCATCAATATTATCAACCACTGCTCCTATTTGAATATTCTGTGAAGGAATTGGTTGAGCATGGTTGTCAGCATCATCATCATCATTGTCATTGTCATCATCGTCACCCAGAGCTGCCTGATTGTCGGATACTGTATCTTCCGAACTTGATGAAGTCGAGGAAGTACTATCAGATGAAGTATTGTGCTGATCAGAGGCTCCCCGCTCTTGTTCACCCCTCTCAATTACATTTTCCCTCAACTCACAAACCTGTTCAGGTAACCCGTGTTCCTAAACGCTCTCACCTACAGCTAAACCCTCTCTCTTAGCTGAGGCATGAGGTGATCTCAGGGTAAGTTCAACCAGTTCTGGCTGAACTATAGGATCTATCACTCGCCTATAATCTTTAACACACTGAGCCCTCTGATCAGCGAAGGCAAATAGCTCGGATGGAATCTCCATGATTGAGTCCAGATCTTCAACCTCGGTATGTTTCCGAATTTTAGACATGACGAATGTCGGCCCCATTTCACTGTTAGCTTTGGCCGAGATATCTTCATTTGARTTCATCATTGCTTTTATGAACAGTTGCAGAAACCGTTGAAAAGGCACGAACTTTCTGGCTTTGGATGGAAATCTCTTTGCATTAACGAGCTCGACCAGTTCATTCCATATGATGAGGGCATAATCATATTTGCGCGTAAAGACTATCCCATGGAAGAACTTCAGAAATGAACTACTAGACGTGTCGATTTCCGCAGTTTTTGAAGTCAGACATCTATTCAGAATTGAAAATAGTAGATGCCAGATTGACGGTAGGAAACGCCGTTTGAATTGAGACGGGTTAGTCAACTCTTGCAAGTATCCTAACTGTTTGATGTCACGACAAAGTTCGTCGTCAGTAATAAGAGTTTCAAACCCTGTGGAGCCTGGTCCAGGAAGAAGTAGAATTCTTCTAAGTCTTTTTAATGTCAATCGGCTGACATATTCATCTACGGCTCCTTCGAAGTAGTATGTTTCTCCGTCTTTGGCCAATGTTAGGGTATTCCAAAACTGTTGTAAATACACCATTGGAACTGGTGTGTGGGTAGAAAGGGAATAGTCAATAGGTTGTCCGCGCATTATTTCTGGAATTATTTGGTACTCAGCARGCATATCGAAGCTGAAAGAATGGTTGTTTGGTTTAATTTCTAGGTATTGACATTGAGGGAATAATGTTTCTGCGGGTATAGGTTGGTTAAATGGCTGAGGAGGGTTATGTATGTTGTCAGACCTGACAGAGGGAATGTTGAATTTCTCGTCAGACTGATGTTGAATATCCGCCATTACCTGTAAAATATCTAAAATGTTAGATTCCAAATTAATGATACAATGCGAATTTCTCAAAAAAAAATTGAAAAACTTAATTTTTTTAAGACTAATTTTTTTTAAAGACTAAAAAAAATACAATTTTTTTTTAACTAACTAAATTTTTTTACTAAAAAATAAATTTACTAAAGAAAATAAAAAAGAAACTAATA
>NW_020201909.1:33458-36249 GCF_001531365.2 Cynara cardunculus var. scolymus
GATTAAAACACGAAAACCCTAAATCAACCAAAACTAATCTAAACTAAACCTAAGACAAAATCGAACATAACAAAAGATTAACTTCTTAAACTCTTTTTATTAGAATCGATTAATTAGGTTTTGATTCTTTTTAGTTTCAATCGATTTACAGTCCAAAGTATTCATTCGATTTAGATTCAAAGTATTGTGAGATTCTTTAGTTATTAGTCCAAAAGATCGTCATAGTCCAAGAATATGAAGTCAAGGAATTAATACTCGAGATCAAATAAAACAAAATTAAACCTTTGAAGAGAATAGAGAAGAAACATAGTTGATTGAGTTCAATGTGAAGAACTTGAGCGATTTGCTAGCCGGAGACGATGATGAATAGTGACAATCGATTTGAGGTAAAAGTAAAAAGTGAAATGTCAAAATCGATCGAGTATTTATAGTCAAAGTCAAAAATCGTCCAGATTCTAAACTGCTCAAAGCTTATCCGAATTAGGATAAATCAGACAATAGGTGTCCGATTTAGAGAATATGAAACAACTAAGTGTTAATCCGGACAATAAATCGCTCAAGGCATAGGCGATTTAGAAGAACACCGGTCAAGAGTCATCCGGTTTATAAATAAATCGCTCAAGTGTCAATCGATTTAAGAATAAACCGCTCAATAAGGAAATTAAATCACTCAACGAATGAGTTAAATCGCTCAACAAACAAGCCCGCTAAACTGCTCAACATAGTATCCTAATACAGACAACACACAGCTTAACAAAACAATCTTTAATCAACTCGAATAGTTCCAATCCTCAAATTTACAGACATACCCCAACAACAAGAAGCTCAATGTCAAAGTAATGTACCTGTGTAGCTAATAGAAGCTGTCAAGATAAAACAAAACAGAATCTCCTAAAAAAAACAGACGACCCTTGACCAATGAGACAAAAATAGCAACAACTTCAAATTTGTACTAGTTCAATAGCTTTTGTGTGATGTAATGAGAAATCAACAACTGCTGTAACATTACTGAACTCAAAACAGATTCTGAGCGATTTAAAACAAACAGAGACCAAATTCAAACCAAAATTGTAAAAACTTCAGGCAAACTCTCAGATATCACAGCAAACAAAAACTAAACACCCCTATGTTCGATTTGCAGATGAACAGGTAAGTGAATTCGATCAAGGCTTCTCAAATTTGCCTAAATCGGTCACGATGAAGAACACATGATTACCTGTGCGATTAAGAAATCCGAACAACCCAATTTATTTACCTATCCGGAGACTTATCCGCTCAAGAATAAACCTAAATCGATCAAGTATACGGTCAAGAATTGTGCGATGTAGACAGCGATTTAGATATCCGGACACTAGTCCGTTCAAGTGTTGATCGAATTCGGACAAATATCCGTTCAAAAGTCCTTGATTCTGGCAGTGAATTTTTGAACGATTTATGAATCCGGCTGACTTGATGCAGCAACGACCAAGTGTTAAATCAATCACAAAGCTTCACATCCGCTCAAGAATCCGGTCAAGCTGTATTACCTTTGTATTCGAATCAGAAATGACTTACCTGTGACCGAAGTCGATGAACCTTGAAGTCTGTCTCAATCAACACCTCTGTGAAAACCCTCGTCCACTCAGTCTGTATAACACAACCTTCACATAAACAAGTTGAAAAACCAAGCGATTATCTGAGCGATTAAGATATCCGGTCACTAATCCGGACACTAATCTGAGCGATTTACCAAGCGATGAAGATTGAATGAAGAGTGTGATTTAGAAGACTGAATGAAGGTCTGTTAAGTTAGCGAATTATGAAATGGATGGATTGAGCGATTTACTCTTGTTGGGCCAAATCCGGATGGGCCAAATCCGGATGGACTGAACGATTTAGACCCAAAAACACAAAAACAAAAGATTTTTAAAAAAAAATTGGATCAAAAACACTGGTTTTAAAAAAAAWTCAAGAACACGAAAAAAATTTCAAAACACAAAATCGATTTAAAACTTGATATGCGATGATCAAATCACAAAAGTTTGTGAATAACAAAGATTCACAATTCAATTCCGAACATTTTGATCATGATTTTAACACGAAAACACAAGATTTTAAAAAAAATCGGATCAAACTCTAAAAAAAATGAAGAACACGAAGAACTCTAAAAAAAATTAAGAAAAAAATCTTCAAAGATATGATGATTTCTTATCTGATTTCTTGCAATCCTGCTTTGATACCAATTGTTAGTCCACTTTGATCAATCTTCAAGATAAACCTTCATGAATCAATGGCAGATCTGGATAATCTTGTAAGAACATAATAAGAAGATGAAAGAGAAAGTCAACTTTGGTCAAACTCTATTACATGTAAAATGAATTTYACAATTAGCACTCTTACAACAATTACAAGACAAACTCCTATTTATATGGTCAAACATCTAAACACAAGTCAAAGTCAAACCTGCCTAAGAAAAGTCAAACACGATGACTTTTACAATTATAGACAATATTTAACTTTCAAGACGAATACAATTTAATACTAATTTTCAGTCCTAACATTCTCCCCCTTTGTATTCAGACTTGAAAGAATTTCTGCACTTTAAGTCCTGTTTGAACTTTTGCTTCTCTACTTGCTAGTAAGATAGAACTGTACAAAATTAGGTTATGCGGGATGAATTTCAACAATTAGAAGCTTGATTCTACTGATCTGAAGAGGTGGAGGTCTGATTTAATTTATGTTCAATTTACATATAATAGAGAACTTAATCGGTGGTATTAAAGATATGCTCCAGTTAAGAAATTGTGTGAAA
>NW_020201909.1:37463-45791 GCF_001531365.2 Cynara cardunculus var. scolymus
TATCGCAGATCACTATGGCATCATCTGCTCCTAGTGAATATTCGGCAGACGAATCCAGTTGTGTGGTTCGCCGATCCAGAAGGAGCTCATCCATCAACGAAGAGGTAGACCCTTATGAGCATGAGGACACAGCAACTAGCGAGACACCTGCTTCACCACCTGCATCCATATTGCCCCCATCGGAGCCAGTGCCCGATATTCCACCTCAATCCTTTCATGGTCCAAGGATTAGAGTCACGCCTAGGAAAAGTGTTCCACTACCTCAGCAGGTGACTTTTGAGAATTCGACTAGAGTTAGAGGGGAGTCATCCCAACCACAACATCAGAGCAGGACCTCTCAGGTAGTGTTTGGAGTATCTGCATCCTACTCTCATGGAATGAACCTGGCTGAACGAGAGTGGGTGCGGAGAATCGCATCAGATACTCAAAMTCACCAGACCCGGCTGGGATATCACCACCACATTTTGAACAWCCTATCCGATGTTATGGAAATGCACCACCAGCGTATGATGAGAACCTCAGATGCCATTATCGCTGCGAAACAGGAGATTAGGAGATTGTACAAGTGCCTGGTGGTGAGTGGGATGCTGATGCTGATGCTAGGAATGCTGATTGGTTGGATGTTACTCTAGAAATGTTGACTAGTGATAGGATGTTTACTCTTTTGCTTTGAAACCTAAGATCTTGTTTTGGTGGGCTGTAAACAACCATGAACTTACGATGTCTTTTGAGAAATGCTTATCTTCATCAAGCCATGTTGAATATAAAATTATTCTGTTTGAATTATGTAAATGCTTGAATGTTATCCACAAGATGAATATTCTCTGCATCATTAGATGACGAAGTTATTATCAATATTATTGCCATAAAAATGACGAGATTCCCTTCTGACTTAGGCCTTAGAAAATGCCGCCAAGAAGAGAAAACCCTGAAGTTGCATGACTCGTATCTGAACAACTCTTGGCCGCACTCCCCAACATTGTCAGCCAGGTAGCGGCAGGACTGAACGCTAACCAAGCAACCAATTCTGAGCTTAGAACACCTAGAGAATGTACCTATAAATCCTTCAGATCCTGCACCCCAAAGGAATTCAATGGAACCGAGGGAGCCGTAGGATTATTAACCTGGATTGACAGTATGGAATCTGTCCTCCATATTAGTAAATGCACTGAGGCAAACAAGGTAGAATATGYTGCATGCTTACTTCAAGGAYGWGCASTAACTTGGTGGAATACTTTAGTGCAAACTAGGGGTCGGGAAACGGCTAACCAACTTTCTTAGGAAGAATTTAAGAAACTACTCAAGGATGAGTACTGCCCAAGAAGTGAACTCCAAAAGTTGGAAATGAAGTTATGGAACCATGAGATGAAAGGGGAAAACATAGCTGCATATACTGCTCGATTCCATGAGTTAGCAAATTTAGTGCCACATCTGGTGACACCCGAAGAAGTTCGAATCAAGAGATATATTTGGGGATTGTCTCCAGAAATTCGAGGAAATATCTCCTCGGCAAACCCAAAGACCCTTCAGGAGGAAATAGACATTGCCACCAAGCTCACAAATAATGTTGTTCGGTCCAGAGAATTCGCCAAAGGAGAGAGAAAGATGGAGGAGCATGGGAACTAAAGATCTGGGGGAAGCTTTGTCAAGAATAGGAATGTAGTAGGAAATTTTGGGGTACATACCCAGGTGGTAAACCAAGGAAGCAAGTCTAAGTGCAATAAATGCAAATATCCATACTGGGGGAACTACATCATTTGTCAAAGATGTCACAGAGGGGGTCATTCCGCAAAGGATTGCCGAAAGCGATTGTGTTTTGATTGTGGGAGTCCAGACCATATGAGAAATGTTTGTCCAAAGAGAAAACAAGGAACATATGCTAACCAAGCCAGACCAACCAATCAAGGAAACCTAGAAAGTCAAGCATGGGGCTGAGCATTTCAGATCGGAGCAAAGGAAGCTAGGCATGATCCCAATGTGGTTACAGGTACATTTCTCTTGAATAATGAATTTGCATCTGTATTATTTGATTCAGGGGCACATAGAAGTTCTGTATCATTAGATTTTAAGCCAAAGATTAACTTAAAGCCCCAAAGGTTGAAAGAAGTTTATATAATAGAATTTGCCAATGGCCAAGAAATTAAGGCTAGAGACATAATCATGGACTGCACTCTAAGTTTAGTCGAAAAGGATTTTAGCATTGATCTTATTCCGATTGAGCTAGGAAGTTTTGTCCATGGATTTTCCTTCCTTTTGCCGCATTTCGCTCAAAGGGTTGAGCCTTTGGAATGGAGCTCTTGGAGGCTGCTGGTTGTTTCTCCCCCTCTTGACGACTTTGAGGGCCTCATTGTCGTCAAGCCTCTTCTCTAAGGCTTTGGCACACGTAGTGGGTAGCTCCGATGTCCTCTTTGGCCTCTGCACATGAGTTGGAGGCATGACAGCCGTCATCAAGTCAAAAATCCAAGGCTGTGTGTAACAACCCACAATTTCCAAGTACAGATAATCCTCATAATCATATTCATAAAATAAAATGTAATATCGTTTACAAAACATGGGTTAATAAAAACTTTCTTTAACACATTTATGTGTATCTAAATATCATCGTTCAAACTTTCCCCTTGCCTTTATCTTGCAGTGTATGATGACCTACAAAACAGGTTAGTCCAACAACTGAGCATTAGACCCAAAGGTCTAGTGAGTGTATAAATCATATACAAATAACTTACATTCCAAACTAACAGTTTAGAATCAAACCTGTATAGATACATGCGTTTTATCTATTTCTAATATAGATTCACCTCTTTTTCTCTCGCGGTTACACATCCATTACATCTCTCTCGCGGTTACACCGCCATTACATCTCTCTCGCGATAACACCTCCATTACATCTCTCCCACGGTTACACCGCCATTACATCTCTCTCGCGGTAACGAATAAAACAGTAATGAAATAATACCAAAATTAACCGGATATGGAATCCGGACAATCATCCAGAGATGTAATACGGACAACACTGTCCGGAGAACTAATCTGGACAACACTTGGGTGATGCTTTGCGATTTAAGGTCACTCCGGTTAACACTTAGGCGGTTTGGGTTTAATCCTCTTGATACTTGAGCGATTTAGCCAGTAACCCGGACAACCTTTGACCGGTTTAAGATGTAAACCGGATAATACTTGTTCGGTTTTAAAGAATACATCGATGAACCTTTGAGCAATTTAGGGTGAACCCTTTGTGTTGGAACCCAGATACTCTTAATTTGCAGAAATACTGTTTACTTAAAATAAGAATCAAGAACAACAATGTATTTCTATTAATTAAACAAGATATTCAAAGAAAAACACAAAGCAGTAAATAAAACTTTGAATAACCGAATGCTTTTATTGAAAATGATGAATAGTTGGAGAACAAAAGTAATCTCACAAGAATTTGCACATAGTATAAGTCAGCTCCTTCAGGTGCTTTGAACCTGAGGCGGAGGCCTCCTTTTATACACCTAGGTCTAACAAACTGTGATATAAATTAGGCGTGGAACTCTGAGCTGATTGGTCTGCATCCTTATCTTGGACTTTCCTTTATTAGCAGAGCAGACTTGGTCAAGCCGCTTTTAGGCTGTTATTCACTTGCGAGAATGTCTGGGCTAACGCGCACTTTCCATGAAGAAGGTAGTCAAATGTTCTGCATGAACATACAGAAGCTCTGCATGTACTATGCAGAGGCTCTGCATGTACTATGCAGAGGCTCTGCATGTACTGTGCATAGGCTCTAGGTCTTGGAGTTATTTCTTTGAGTCAAGCGCTTATACTTTTTGGCGCACAAGGCTTGAACGTTCACGGAGATGGAGCACGGGCTCTGAATGAAAGGAACCTTCACTCTGAGTAAGAGCTCTGGTCCTTGATCCTCTGCATGAGAGCTCTTATCCAGACGGCTTCTATAGACTAAGTCCTATTTGACTAGAGCAAGATAATTCTTACTTAAACTTTCACAAATTGGGGTCTAACAATCCTCTTGTAAGTGTAAATAAGAAGGACTCTTGCTAGATTTACAAAACAGAAGTCTAATCGAAGACAAAGGTTAAAAGGAACCTCTGGTTTATATTGACTATCTAATGAAGTACAGTACGAATGGAAATGGAAATTACATTGATTCAAAGAAAATTACTTACAAAAGATAGAAGGTCTAAACTCATTGAAGTTTAATGAACTTCCTAAGAAGTTCACGAAACTCAAGCATATTTTGTATCGACCATAGGAAAATCTTGGCTCACTCCTTGGCTCCAGGGGAGTTGTCTCTGCTCCTGACTAGATTGTCTCGTATGTAGCGTAGAGTAGAGTTGGAGTACTTATAATTCTGGTTGTCTAGAAAAAAGATCTTCTGATTATGCTCGTTTCAAAACACCACTCCCACTTCTGGTTCCACCAAAACCGTCCAAGAGGGAATGTTGTTAATGCTGTGTAATTCTTCATTTGGAGTAGCCACTGTCATTTGATCCACTTCTAGATCCAGAGCTAGTTGGAAGTCGAACTTGCTTCTGAAGACAAGCAGATATGTCATTGTTTGGCGAATGGCAGAGTTGGCAACAACGAACTTCACTCCCTTGTCCTTCTTGTGGTCTGTAAAGTAGAACAAATGAAGAAGATCCCACGAGTTTAGATTAATGAGGTCACAATCTGTGAACCTACATATCCGTCCGTGACTCCTCTCTACTGTGTACTCGTAGAACACTATCTGATTATGCGCAAAGGTGTGCTTCTTTATGTCCAGGACATGTTTTATAACATCAGCAAAGTGGACTGTAGTGATTGGTTGAGTATAGCAATCGAGTAATCTCTGCCTGGTGTGCTCTTGAACCATAGGACGGAGACTGATCTTCTGGACCGGTGTCTCTTCCCTTAGGTTGTAGAGGAACTGGTAGATCTCCTCACTGTCTGCCTTGTCCTTGATGGGTTTGTTGAGGGGTGTTGAGTTGAACATGGCATCCATACTTGCTTTGATCCTCTGGACACGATCAGAAGGATGCTTCCGTTTTTGCCCGCTCGTTGTGCCTTCTGAGCCTGCTCTGTTTGGATTGACCGGTACCTGCTTCATCGCAGGAGTGACAACCCTGGTCCCTTGAGCAGGGACCCTAGCTCTGTGGGTCTTTGGATGTAGTGGAGGAGTAGAAACGGTTACTTCTTCTAGAGGAATGGCAACCGGAATGTGTAGTAGTGACGGATCAGCCACATTCACGGCAACCACCTCTTCTTCTTGTTGAGCTGTTGTTGAGGGAGCAGCCATGTCCATAGCGTACTCTGTTGAAGAGGACAGAGCCAGGTCTGAGTTGTCTGATCCATAGGCAGATAGAAGGTCGATCACTTTTGTAGTCTTTTGTGGCCCGGCTAGCTCTGCCTCTGATGCCATGGGTATTTTCTCTTTGCATAGCGCCTCTGCGTTGTCTGGCACTTGCTGGCTTTGTCTGCTCTGCCTTGATTGACTTTGACCTTGTTGACGTAGGACAGAGGACGATGGTGCAGAGGGGGCAGCCAGAGGTGTTGTACTTGGTGTGGCTGTAGGCAAGTTCTCCCCCTCTTGGCGATTTTGATCACGAGACTCGTCTGGATCCTCATCATTGTTAAGTTGCCTCCTCTTTGACGGTTCTGCACATGGAGATGGACCACTTTGTCGCTTAGGTCTCTCATCCTCTACTCGAGACATAGATTTGATCACCTCCTCGATGGTCTTGAGGAATTTGTCGACTGCAACGAAAACCCTTCGCACTTCGTCGTCTAAACGGTAGTTGAATCGAGTAAGCGTGTCGTTGATGTTCTTTGCAGCTGTTGTGGCCTTGCTATTAAAATCTGCCGTGAAGTTCGCCACCTTCTGTAGGAGTCTATCACCTAGAGCATTCATGGCGCTCTGTGTGACATAGTCCACAGGTACACTCAGAGGTATGAGGGCCTGGTTGTTGATTGACGTAGACGCCTCAACCCTCTGTAGAGATGCAACGACTTGTTGTAATGTTGTTGATTGGTTGTCGTCAATTCCATAGAGTATTGATACGAGAAGCATTTGTCATGGACTCAGCTCTTAGTATTGCCAAGGATGCTCGTATCTCATCCAGAGTAGGTGTAGAAGGTGATGGCTCTACACGGGCCATGATGAGTTTTAGCTCTTCCAAGGAGCATCACATAGAGGTGAAAAGGGAATGGAACTCTTCCCCAGTGACATATGCAAATGGTGTAACCTCTGGCTCAACACATGGGCCAGATTGAGTCCCCATTCCAGGGACGCCTTCATTCACGACTTGATTGACGTTAGTCGGGGAAGGACTTCCAGAGGATCCTCGTGGTTCTCCTTAAGGAGAATTCACTACCTCTGTTCTGTCAGGGAGAGTACCCAAGGCTGGTTCAGAGCCAGCCAGAGGGCTCTCCATGAGTGGACTAAAAGACTGGTCGAGAGTCTCAAAGTTTGGTGCACCTATTCCTTGCTCAGAACATAGTTAGGGGTCTACTCGTGCAGAGGAAACAAATTCCTTTGTATGGGAAAGTGGCATGATATGGGGAGACATATTACTTATGTTTTCAAAGGTTGCACCCTTTTGAGAGGGTGTTCCCTGTGGCGAGGCTTCCCTTTGGCTAATATAACTAGAGGCAGATGCGACCTATGGTTGGATAGGTTGGTTACGGTTCGAGGTGTGCGCCCTTGTTTCAATGATCTTCGTGTCTCGACCACCGAAGTCAGATAATGTGGTTGCACTGGGAGTTGGGTAGGTAAATCTAATGTGCTTATTTAGCCTAGGTTGCTCTGCCCCGTCCTGAGGTAGAGCAACTGCTGCACCTCCTCCCTCTTCTGCCTCTTCTTCTTCTTCGCTCTCTTCTTCTCCCTTACTTTCTTTTCCACTCTCTGCTTCTTCACACTCTTCCTCTTCACTTTCTTCCTCCTCTTCTTCACTTTCCTCGCTTGTGTAAGACCTTGCAGCATCGTCATAGTGCTCTTGGTCATTCTCTTGGTTTGGACTAGAGGGGTAAGCCAAGGTTTGACGAGCCTCTTCTTCCGCTTTGAGTCTGGCCTCTTCCCTCAGGCGAGTTATTTCTGCTTGGCGAGCTTTTTCTGCCTGTTCCTCCTCTGCTCTAGCACGAGCAATCTCAGCTAATTTTTCTTGCTCTGCTCGTTCTGCCGCCTCCTTTTTCTTCTTCTCCCTCTCTACTTTCTTTTCTTTGCTTACTCTCGTTTTCTTTCTTTTTCTCTCTCTTGTTGTACTCTCACCCTTTCTTCCTCAGCTTTGATTCTCTCTTCTCCTACTCTCACCATTTCTCCCTCTGCCTGAGGCATTGATGTGTCCTCAGTTCTCTCTTCTTCCTCGGCTGTTTCTATGCGTAACGGGGTTCGAGACACTGGTCCTAGTGTCTTGYGTATAYGTYTRTACGCTCTTCTAATCTCTTTGGACTTCATATAGCTCATGAGCCTCTTTGGAATAGGCCTCTCTGCTTCAGAACCCTCCTTGTTCACTGTTGGTCTGTATTGAGTGAGCACGTTTACCTTGTGAGGAGGTAGACGACCCACATCAATGTTGTTGTTGTCGAGCGCTGGTCTTAGGAGAAGACCCAAGAATCGGGGAAATAACGGAGACGACAGCTATCTTCCTTTGGCCACTTCTTGACACTTCTTGGCCACGACTGCCTTGAACTCTGTGTAGAGTATCAAGGAGTAGTCGAGAGATAGGTCGAAGAAAATACCATAGACGATTTGAAGTATGCTCGTGGAGCACATGTCGAGGCTCCCTATCTTCCCTATCAGCGAGCGGTTGACCAATGTGAAAAGTGTATTCCACATCGGTGGTAGGTATTGACGGCGATACTGGGACGGGTATTGAATGGCCTTGTTGTACCCCAAGAACTTCAAGAAGGCTACAATTTCATCCCCGGATGGGAGAAGGGCTTACTCAGAAAGCCCTAGGTCAGTTTTCGTTGGGATTTCAAGAACCCACAAAAACAAGGACCTTGAAATTCGAACATTGACGAATTCCTGTGTTGAAGAAAAGAAGAAATCACCTACGATTCCTCTTTGAGATTCAGTAACAGCGTAGGATTGCCAGTATTCTTGTATGTATCTTTCAGGAACCAAGTCATCCATGTTGGTCAAGGCTGTGTTTAAGAAGTGGTTTTGGGAGATATTGATGATTGGATGATATTTGGTGTCGAAGTTTTCAAGTTGGAGGTTTAGGGCATGTTTGTTTGGTTTGATGGGAAGAGGAACTAGGTTTTGACTGGTATCTTTGATGGATCGATTAACTCTGTTTCTTGATATTAATTACTTACTTGGATGATCTGTTTGACAGAGATAATGCA
>NW_020201910.1:0-45016 GCF_001531365.2 Cynara cardunculus var. scolymus
TTTTTTTTTTGAAATCTTATTTAATTAAGTTTTTCCGGCGAGACAATATTCCGGCGGATTTCCGCGGAAATCTTTTTAAATTTTTTTAAATTAAGGTAAACCGAGTTACTTAATTTTTCCGGCGAAAGATTTCCGGCGGCCGTAGTCCGCCGGAAACGTGAAAAATCCGCCGGAAAACTTGACGGAAAAAAAATCAGCGGCGCCCTCTTTTCCGGCGGACAAATCCGCCGGAAATCCGCCGGTAAACCCAATTTCCGGCGGATTTGTCCGCCGGAAAAGAGGGTTATTTTGGTAGTGCAAATATCAAAAAACCAAATTGATTGTTCATCAATGGATAAGTTTTCAGTGTTATTGGGGACCTCATGTTCATTCACACCATCAATATTTTCATTATCTTCACTCATATTTGGATGTTCAACATCTTGTTCATATAACTCATCTAACTCTTGATTAGAAAAACCTATGGTCTTAACAAACTTATCAATGACTTCTTTTTGTGATTGTTTCGATTGTTCAAGTAACTTCCTTTTTTTCCTATTCTCACTTCCAGACAAGTGCTTATACTTTTTAAGCAACATGATCAATATTTAAAAATCACAACAATTCAACAAATTCAATGTAAAGATGAACTTAGGCACCTGAGTGGTTGAACCTGAGTTTGGATTTATGGAATACCAAAGAATGAAGAAGTCAACTCCTTTTTTCAATAAATTGTAGTTTGCCATTTAAAAAAATTGAAACACAATTAGTAAGCAAATAAGCTAATAATGTATTATGTTATTATGCATAATGCATTAGCAATTACACTTTAGGAAATAATCAAATAAATTGATACCTTTTTTCCTACTGCCCTCAACCCACCTGGTGAATGATGATAAACAACTGAAATGATTCTTGAAGCTTGAACTCTAAATCATAAGAGAATTGAGAAACAATACGTGCGTCAGTGACAGGATAAAGTTAGAACTCAAAATCATCACAGACATAAGCTAGAATTGAGAAACATGAACTGAAAGCTTGAATTTAACTTGAACGAAAACTTTGAATTTTGAAATTAACCCTGAGAAGTCGACACGTCAGATTCTTCATCTTAAAATCGCCGATTTACCGTTGAGCCATTAAGGTCAAAGGTCTTGAGGAATGAATCATCGCTTGCCTATTTAAAAAATGTTGATTCCATAGGTACCATAGGCATGCCTGTTGGGGCTTTGAAAAACTTATTGTCGTACCTTATTATTAGGAAAAAAGGGGGGGGGGGACACTTTGATGGTTATTCAAATAGTCATTTTATAGAGCAAGACCATTACTAAGAAAGAAAAAACCCCCCATCTCTTTCAACAATAAGCCCAAGCCCTTCTCCTCAAAGAGCACTAGTTGTCTTTCAAATTATAAAAAATCTAGTTGAGTTAATATCCTACGCTGATCAGAGTGTTCAGTGTGTTCTAGAGTATAGGCGAGTTATAGATCATATTGTTCGACCAGAACCGGTTGAACTTACCCCGGGATCACCCCATGCCTCAACTGATAGAGAGGGTTTAGATTTATGTGAGAGCGTTCAGGCACAAGGGGTACCTAAACATGGTGCCGAGCTAAGAGAAAATGAAAATGAGAGGAGTTTGGAGAGGGGAGACGCTGATCAGCAACATGCTTCTATTGATAGTAGTTCCTCAACTTCTTCAAGCTCGGAAGCTACGGTATCAGAATCGACTACTCAGTCTGATGATAATAATGATGATGCTAATAATAGTATTGCTGATGATGGTGATGTTGCTGCTATTGAAACTGTTAATGTTGGTGCTATTGTTGATGATATTGATCAAATCTTTGATGCAAATCAAACTCAACAAGATTGTCCAAGTCTTCAATAGCTTTCCTTCGACATTGACTTTTCTGAAGATTATGGCGATTTTGGAGAGTTAAATCAATTACTGGATGAGGGAGATACAGTTGAAAATGCTGAGAGGTTGAGTGAAAGGGACGTAGAAGAAAATGGTGAGGGTGTTAGAGGAACAGAAAAAGAAAATGAAGTTCCAATCCAAACTGAAACACATAGCCGGACAACCACATATGCTATCAACATTCATTCGTTGAATGTTGGTATTGAAGAAGACATAGCTAGCCAACTATGCAATTACACACCCCACCTACCCACTCTATTGCTTCTCCACAAGCAATAGTTTCAATTTCTCACGGGGATGAAGCACAACGTCTATCTATTCTCATTAGGAGAATGTAGATATTGAATCTAGTAGACAACTACCCCTGTCTACGACTTCTATTGTGTGCACATCGAGTTTAGAGCCAATATATACTTTAGGTACACAGGAGTCCAGAGCATCTGTTGCTAAAATTGTTGTTCTTTGTGAACAAGCCAGAACGACCATAGTGGAGTCCTTTGACTTTCCACAAGGATCGGTCGAAAGTCCTACCAGTGCTACCATTCTGCCAACACTAAACGTAGGCACAACAGTTTATTCAACTGGTAATCTAAGTAACCCAGGTGTTCGTTTAACCGACTTTGTGTCAAGGGATTATTTGGACGACACCCTAAAGGCTGTTCAAGATGCGTTCACTGAAGAAATAATTGGTTTGAAACGGTTGCTAAAAGGGAAAAGTCCAATGATTGAAGAAGTTTATGCTCCGCCACCACCGCCTGCCCCTGAACCTCCGAGGGAGTTGGATTTATCGGTGGATGAGCTTAAATCGCTACTTTATGCTAAATTGATTTCTACTCAATCTTCAGATTCGACGGATGCAGATCTGGTTGGATTGTTACGTCATTCCATTGAAGAAACTCCTACTGTCAAAGCCACATAGTATAATTCTTTCTAGAGCGTTGTAGTTTCTTACTTTTCAAAACTTAGTACTACAATTGCTTCAAATACCGAAGCCTTATCCCATATGCAAAATTCCATTGATATCCTCTCTGAATAGGTATCAGCTTTGGAAAATTCATGTCGTGCTTAAGCCACCTCACTTAAACGAAAGCATGATGATCAGGATGATCCTGATCACCATAAGGGGGAGAACAAGAAACAGAGGTTGGTTGAGTCTTCAAAGGGTGGTGTAGGTGTTTCTGGAGATAATGACTCTGAGGAGCAAAGAGATCAAAGTCCGGTTTAAGCTGGTTTGAGTGAACGGACTACAGACCAATAGGCGATTAAAGCTATAGATCCAGTGATCAAGCCAATGGTTGAAAAGCCATCGGTCTCCATAGTAGAAACAAGGTTGCTACTGGATTTGTCAGCAAATGCGGGTTTCAATGAAGTATTTTCTAGAGAATTGGGTGGAGTTCAGAACTATGGAGTCGATATTGACAAAATTGATGATTCAGACGATATGTTTTTTGACTTTGAAGTTGATATCGATGAAGATGATCCAATTTTCCCTATTCGGTTTGAACATCAACAAACTACTGACCATCCTTTTGCAGATTATCAAAGCTTCCCGATACTTCTCACCCGGCACATGATGCAACATAGATTTTCACAAAGAATTATGTACCGTTTGCAATTTGAGCTAATGTTCCAGGGTTTGATAGAGCAAGAATCAGAGAACATTTTTTTGAAGACATTTACATTGGCGTCTTCATTCGTCATTGAAAAGCACTTAGTGGCGATAAGATCCTCGGTATTCACAATGAAACATGTGAGTATCGCATTGAATACGACAATTTCTCAAAGCCAAACGCCTACCTATCAGCCAACTACGAACCAAACATCAGATTGTTTCTATCAAGAATATTGAAGCCAGTAAACTCGTCAGAGTCTGGTATCTAGTGTTCTCTGTAACGAGACAAGACGACCATGTTTGGAATTTCAGTGAAACTGACTTCCTGAATCTTTTCCTAGAAGATTTAGAGCATCTCTATCATGAGATTCGAGATCAGACAGTCCGAAAGGAAGGAGTGGTTTTTTGGCCTTGAAGTAATAAAGTGCTATTTTAAATGTCATGTCAAGTTATCTTCAGTTATAGATGTTCAGATGGGTTTGAAAGCAATCAGAAGATTGTGAACCTGAAGAGACCAAACCAAGAGCTTGAAGACATCGAAGGCTCTCCATTATTCCTTATACTTGAAGATCCAGAATTTGGTGTCATCTATGAGAATGCAGAAAGATCTAAAAGATTCTTGAGGTTCAGTGAATTGAACAAGTACTCTGATGGTACTATAAAGATAGTGAGAAGGGGACTTGAACGTAAAAAAACTTTCAATGATAAAGCAACAGGACGTGATAAGTTAAGTCTAAGATAAAGGTATTTGCTGATAAGTGCTCTCGAGCTGCTAGACGAAAAATTACAATATTGGAATGCTCTAAGGAGGTGCGAGACAAATTTGGGCTTTAGAAGATCAATATCTCGAGCTTGAATCCAAAGGGGGAGAATGTTGGGTTTAAGTTGTGCTTAATGTTGTATCAAAGTGTTTCTCCATTTTGTAATTTTGTCTTTAAAGCTTTGTAAGTATAAATAGTTTTTCTCCTTGTAATTTTAGAAGTAGTAATCAGTTGTAATCATTTTTGTAATCTTCAAGAATTTGAATACAAAAATCATTTGGTGAAAATTCTCTCTATATACAATTTCTGTTCTTGATTGATTGCATCTGATTTGAAGATTTGGATTCTTGAGGAGTGTACGAGCTGCTTCAACTAAAGTTCTATTTTTCCGCTCAACGACACCATTTTGTTGTGGTGTTTGGGCTACCGAGAATGTATGAGTGATACCATGAGATTCTAGAAATGAACCCAGAGTTTTATTCTTGATTTATGTTCCATTATCTGTTCTGATTTTCTAAACAGAGAACTGAAGATTGACTTGAATGCTCTTCAAGAGTGAAATGATTATCTCTGCAGCTTCATCTTGAGACTTCAAGAAATGAACCCATGTGTATCTAGAATAATCGTCAACAACGACTAATACATATCTCTGCCCATTGATACTCTGAACTCTTATAGGACCACAAAGATCCATATGCAGAAGATGTAGAGGATGATCCGTATTAAACTCCACCTTGGTCTTATGAGAAACTCTCTTCATTTTACCCATTTTGCACGCTGCGTAAACATGGTCTTTATTGAATTTAAGCTCGGGTAGACCTTTCACCAAGTTATCACATACCAACTTGTTCAGATTTTTGAAATTAAAGTGAGAAAGTCATTGATGCCACAACAGATTTTACTGTAAAGAAGCCTTGGAAATCAAGCAGACATCAGTATCCACTTGGAGATTTGATAAGTCAATTGTGTATATATTAGATTTTCTGGATCCATCGAGGAGTTCCTTACCATCAAAAGTACGGACACTGCACCGGTTAGCTTTAAAACAAACTTCTGATTTTTTATCACAGAATTGACCTATACTAAACAGATTATGACCAAGTCCTTCGACATACGAGACTTTCTTTATCATGAAATTTCCAGAAATTACGTTACCATATCCAAGGATAGGCACGTATTGATCATTTCCAAACCTTACCGTGCCACCAAAAGATTCAATAAAATTAGACAATAACTCTTTCCCACCAGTCATGTGTTTAGAGCATCCAAAGTCTAAGAACCACACATACCGGTTTACCTGCACATTGAATCGGTTGATTTAGGTACCCATTTTAGTATGGGTCCTTTCAGATTATCCCTAGTTGGTGATATGCTATAGTTACCAAACCAACTTTCTTTGAAAATGATTTTCCTTTTAACAACATATTTAACATTATGCACAAAATGATGAGCATGAAAAGAAGTAAAAGGCACAAACTCATCTCATCGACAATAAGAACAACACATTTTGCTTTTCTCAATATCAATGATTTCACTGAATGAATATTTCTTTACATTCACAGTGTTATTGAGTACAGAATTTGCAAAACGGTTCTTCCTAAGTTGATCAGATGGTTTTAGTGTTTCAACAGATTTAGATCCTTTCACTTTCTAGATACTCTTTATCTTCAATGAATTATCTAAAACATGACAAACAAAATCATTAGATTTAGTTTTACAATGAACTTTATGTTTCAGAATTTTATTAGCACTCTTCTTCTGTTTCTTAGAACTTCTTTTGATTTTATTCTTTTTGTAATACATGTTCTCAAAAACAGGTTTTTCATGAAAATCTTTTTCATAATCTGAAGCCTTATCAGAATCCACAGTCTTTTCATTTTTGTTTAAAATAAAATCTTCATTACTAGACAACTGTTTAGAGAAATCAAACTGATCAATCTCTTGATCTAAACACGAATCCGAATTTAAAATCTTAGAAAAATTAAGCTTTTCGTTAGAAAAATTTAATCCTTCAGATTCAGAAGTATCACTTGAAGGTTTTGAGCATGAAAAATACTCAGATTCAACATTTTCCTCTTTAACTTTTGACTTTTCAAAATTTCAATTTTATTCAAAAATTCTTCTTCTTCTTCTTTTTAAAACGAAAGCCTTTCTTCTTTTAAGATCTTTCCCAGTTAAACAACTTGTTTTTCTAAAATCAAAGTTGGAGATAAAGTTTTTGTTTAACATGTTTTGATTCAAGTTCTGCTTTAGAATAACTGTCAAAGTAATATGTTGAAAGAGCAGGAACTTGATTTTCATAGCTTTCATTTAATTCAGAATAGTCAAAAGGAACTTGCATTTTATCTTTTCTTTTCCTATTCAAATCTTCTTGTTCTTCAACCTCATTTGAAGATTTTGTAAACCAAATTTGATATTCTGGACCGAGGTCAAGATATTCAAATTTATATATTGTTGGAGTATAATATAAAGCTTTCTTCAAACAATTCGGATTTTCATAGCCTAACCCTTCCCTGGGATTAAAAAAATCTGGTCTCGATAGGCTTGGTTAGAAAAATAGTTTGATCAATTTGCCATCTCTTATCCAACTTTTCTTAACTGTGCTTTCAGTTTTTCATTCAAAATCTTATTTTGTAAAGTAAGAGTACTGTTCTTAACCATCAGATCATCATTTATTAACTCCAAAGATTTATATTTATCATAAGAGTCAGAGAATTCACTTTTCAAGAGATATGATTTTTCAGAAAATGTTTTGCTCTCAGATAACAAAGACTGAGCCCATGCAAAATTTTCAGCGTTTTCACTATTCAACTTAAGGTATTTTATCTTGTTGCATTTTAAGATCTTTTTCTAAAGTTGCAACTCAATCTTTTTCAAATTTGAGTTTTTGCTGAAAGTCTTGTAATTTGAGCATCATTCTTTTTATCTGCTCAATGCATGAAGATTCAAGTACCTCATCACTTGATTTTGCTTTCTCCTCTTCATTATCCTATATATCTGTTTTAGTCCTTGCCATCAAATAGATATGAGCAACAACATCTGATTCTTCATCTTCATCAGTGAGATTCAGTCAGTGATCATCCTCAACCATCAAAGCTTTACCTGCATCCTTTTGTTTTGAAAGGAGGAACTTAATCTTATAGTAATCAGTGTTTTTGGACACTGGTTTTCTACAATTCACAACGAAGTGTCCCAACTTTCCACAGTTATAATACTTCGTATTTTCATCCGCCACTCATTTCACAAACCTCTTCTTCTCATTAGTCTTCTTGTCAAATTTCTTCTCAAACCTTTTCTCTTCATACTTCTTCTTCTTCTCTCCAAACTTTTCTTTGAATTCAATTTCTAACCAGAGAAAATATTTGGTTGTTCGAATGTGGTTTCTTGTAAAATTTCTTTTGAAACGCTTTTGCCAGCATGACCATTGTCTGCTTTACCTCCTTCATTTCAGAATCAGAATCAGTTTCGTTGTTGTCTTCATTAGATGACTCACTCGTCTGAACAACTTCTTTTACATGCTTGCCAAATCTTGTCTTACTCTTCTTCTCAGAAACAAATGCTAATGGATCACTAACTTCTTTCTCTTTCTTCTTCTTCAGGTCTCTAATCTCCATCACATCTACTTCATTCTGCTTTAACGTTTCATGTACTTCGTGAATGTCAATATCAGATAATGATTTGTTATATATGATATTGTTTGCAAATGGTTTCCACTATGGCTGTAGATTGCTCAGAAACTTGACATTGATTTCAATCCTTGTCTTTATGATTTCATTCTTTTTCAGCTCATTCAGAAGTCTCGTTAACCAATCATACACATCATCAGGACTCTCTCCCTCCCTAGCCATGAACTCTTCATAGCTTGTGATATAGTTAGTAACTTTCAATTGAGTTCCCACCTTGGAACCCATAATCATCCTTTCAATCTGCTTCCACATACTGTTTCCAGAAGATTTGTAGCTATCAATACTTGTAAATATCATTAGTTAACACTTTCATCATGTAAGATTTACACAGTACATCAGCATGTGCTCTGGCTTGTTCACTAGCACTGTATTTGGATTTTTCTTTGACCACAATTTCAGCCGGTCTGTTTTGTTCTGAAATTGCTGGTATTTCCTTCCAGAAAACAGCTGGACCATCCATCAGTGATTCCATGATCAAATCTCCTTCCTTCTGTCTCTCTATAAAGTTCAGAAAACGATCTCTCCATTGATTATAGTCACCTCTGAAAAGAACAGGAGGTTTTGTATTTGTTCCAATAGTCATTGCTTCTTTTGAACTCATTTTGTCTGATTTAAGAAAATGGATCTCTGCAGTTCAAGATTTTGATTAAAAAATTAATATTCAAAAGACTTTATCAAAAATTCACACACACATATTTCATTCACTCGAATACGGTCAAAATACACTAAGCCTTTTATCCGGATAAAGTCTCCAGATGTTGTCTCCGGATAATGTCTCCAGACAACAAAGTCAAACAACAATCAAAAGATATCAGACAAGGTGTCTCCGGACAAGATGTCTCTGGACACTTAGAATTAAGAAATGACAAAATCTTATCCAACAGAATCACGTATACGCACAATTAACAATACAAATATAACAATCAATAAGCAACACTTGCCAATTATCACAATCAAATTTGGATGATGATTTCACCGGATAACTATGAATCTGAACAATGTATCAATCACATACACAATATCAATCAAAAACACAAAATACAATCCGGATAACAAATCTAAACACAATCAACCAACTTGACCGAATTCTACAAATACGGACAACACACAAAATCAATAACCGGATATGACAAATTCGGACAACAAACAAGAAAAATTCAATGTCCGGATATCACTTAATTTGGACAATAGGCAAAGTTCAATGACTGGATTCGCTGGATGAATATATTCAATGAGCGATGAATGACAAACACAATTTCTACCAAAAATTCACCACAAAATCGATCAAACTCACAAATTTTATGAATTTTAATACGAACAACAACTTTTCAGAAACTTCAAAAATTCTTCAAAATTTGACAATTAATCATCAATCACAGAAATTGTTTGAATACAATGATTCTAAACAATAAACCACACAATATTAGCAACAAATCAAAGATCAAACAACAACAATTAGATGATTTTAGATGAGAAATTGAAGAATATGATAAAAAAAATCTCAAGAACACTCAAGAACTCAATGAAGAACAATCCGAAAATGTGCAGAATTTCCAGATTTCTGTGCAAATTTTCTCGATTTCCATGCAGTTTGCTAATCAAAATCGTTGTAGTTTGCTCTAATACCAAATGAGAATCCCAAATCTTCAAATCAGATACAATCAATCAAGAACAGAAATTGAATATAGAGAGAACTTTCACCAAAAAAAATTTGTATTCAAATTCTTGAAGATTACAAAAATGATTACTACTTCTAAAATTACAAGGAGAATAACTATTTATACCCACAAAGATTTAAAGACAAAAAAAAAAAAAACAAAATGGAGAAACACTTGAATACAACATTAAGCACAACTTAAACCCAACATAATTCATGTCTATATATATGGTTGTGTTCACGTAAGACCATTTTATTTTTGTGAGACTCGTGAGATCACATTTTTGTACTTGAAATTTCACAGCAAAACATTGTGAAGGTAAAAAAAATCCGAACATTCACAATAGAAACATATGAAGGATACATTCATAGTGTTCTACTGTGAAGTTTCAAATGTAAAAAAGTGGTCTTACGGATCTCACAAAAACAACATGGTCTCACATGATCCCAAATCTCTCTCTCTGTATATATATATATATATATATATATATTGCTTGGAGCTCCAATGAGACTGAGGAATGAACAATTAAATAGCCTGTGAGGAATTCGAGCTCCAGTGTCTACTGCAACATACATATGCACACTTGAGGCAGTAACAAACCCAAATCAAAGTGTGTTTTAATATGATTATATATGTGTGTCTTTGAGAGAGAGATGGAGAAAAAATATGAGTGAGTGTGTGTTTACTTCAATAGAGAGAAATACAATCGGAGAATGGAGAATTGAGCTTTTCCAGTTTGCATGCAAGCCACGGGGATATCCACTTTTAATGCATAACGTTAGAAATCGATGATTACTTGAATAAATTCCTTGAACGAAGAAGAAGGCTGATAGTAGGGACGTCAACTGCGGAAGAAGGTTTGAATGACATATGGTTGAAACTATATAAGCAAATGTTCTATCCTTCTGGACCTACAAATTTCTTAACTTTGGAAATCATACAACCAACATATTTGAGAGTCAACATTCTAAGCTGAAAACTATATTTGGACTCGAAACAAGTGTAACAACCCATATTCGGGCCTAGATGTTAGTACAATAAGAAATCGTAAGTGCATGAGTGGGATTCAATAGAGTTCGGTGCATATCGGAATTTTATAACGAGTACATTCAATACTAGGTTCTCGGTTACATATCGGGTTCGAAAAAGTAATATATAATATTAATCTATAATAAAACGATGTTGATTGACATAATCAATTTTCTAATCGGTTAACTATCATGTGTTGTCGTGTCGGCGATCAAATAATTATTTAAATAGAACAAATGAATGTTTTATAAAGTTAGTGTATGGATTTTGTAGAATTAGAATGTAATGTTATCAGACTTGACTATCTGTTTCATTTACAAACATTAAAATAAAATCTGTTAAAAAAATTGAAATTTATTTGTTTGGTCCATATAATATAGTTTTAAAATTAAAATGAAATATTGATAAATGAACAAAATATCTTTTTTAAAAATAATAGCATTGACTTGGGGTAAAAAACAATTGACTTCCCCTGGAAACAAGGGTAAAGGAAAGGGAATGGGCCCATGGGGAGGAAAGATGGACTTGAAAAGCATGGGTATAATGGTAAATGTACACATGTATAACGGCTATATGGCCGACCCTGTAAAAGCAGCCCACCACGCTCCATAAGAGCAACTCCAAGATCTGCTCCAGAAGAGAGTAACCCCAGTTCATCGCTTCCAGATCTGCTCCGCCCAAGCCATGAACATCTTCAAGAAGAAGACATCACCCAAAGGCACTGTCATTTCCTTCCTTTTCTTGCATAATTTCTCTACTTTTTGTGTAATTTCTCTTTTAGTTTTTGAGAATTTTATCAATGTCTTGCTTTGTTCTACTCCCTTCCTACCCTAATCCGAGTCTTTAACTCTTCAAATTTCGCGAAGGTTGAGTATACATGTTGCTGTTATTGTGAGTGGTAAGAGGTTTTTGCTTAATTTCTTCACTTTTACACAAAATGGTATACTTTTGGGGAAGTTTATCCCCTCTTTTTCAAAATAGATGTAATCGCGGGAACGAGGGAGCATGATGGAAACGCATTTAACCTACATTTATCTAATTGCTGATTTAGGTTGCAAAAATTTCTTGTGTTGTGTTTGATGGATAGTGTAATAGTTCAGTAGTGACCAGTTAAAATGTTTACTTATTCATGAATGGGTTGGTGTGAGTATAAGTTTTGTTTTATCTCTTTTATGATAATTTGCTTCTTGGTATGTTAATCTACAGATGCACTGAGAACGAGCAAAAGAGAAATGGCTGTCGCCACTCGTGGTAAAGATGATTTCTTCTTATACTTAATTTTAGAAAACTATAAGTTCTTTCTCGAAATGATCTTCGGAGTTGAGTTTTTGTTTTTTATTGAAGGACCAAATCTGTTGGTAAAGTAATGTGGTTAGTACCTTTGTTTTAAAATTGCAAATACGTATTAGGTAATAGATAAACACAGACGCTCGCTCTATCTTGTATGCCATATCTGAATTACATTAAACCATTAGTAGTCAAACATCTTCTGCTTTATGTAAATCTTACCATTCAAGTATGTGTTTCTAGGTATAATGCTCACAAACTGAGAATTTCTGCTTACCAAGATCATACAAACACTCGTGTAGAAGCTAACATGTCCCATTCTCTTTTATCATGCATGATCTTCTAATTGGCCACACATACTATGGGCTCAATCATGTCATATTGGTTGTGCTTCATAACCTACATTTAGTATGATTTTTATCACATTTTCTTGTATTTCAGTCCTTCTTACAATCCCATTTGTCATATGGGTTGTTCTTAACTTCTTTTCTTTCCCATAAGAGCTTCTCGTCTTCTTGTTATGCTTAATGAAATGTTAAGTCCCTTGAACTTCCACATTATAAGGACTACGCCCCACCCTTGAAACTATCTTTCTTGCATTCCAAATTTCCTATCATCTCTACTTCTTGGTGCTTCACCAGAAAGACGTACGACAAAAGATTACGTTCCTTCCATTGCTGTAAGGTTTTATACATATGGCTATACCCTTGCACATTTATGAAATCCAGGTGCTGTTATATAATGTTGCTTAATGGAAATGGTTTTTACAAAGAAAATTTTCTATTATTTGAGGTGCGATGGCTTACCATACTTGGAGCACCATATTTGGATATGCTCTTTATCATTCTTTGATCCAGCTTTTGGTTTCATCCAACCTTTTTGAAGACCCTACGGGCGATGGCCAACATAATTGTTAAAGAAAATGCTTCAAAGTGATGACTAACACTGAAGTAATTTTCATAAGTGAAACTAGCAGGAGCGATGGCTTACCAAGCTTGATGCACCATATGATATACTTTTATAGGTCTTTTATCTAGTTTTTGGTTTCATCCAACCTTTTTGAAGACCCTACAGGGGATGGCCAACGTCATTGTTAAAGAACTTGCTTTGCAGTGAAGTGATTTTCGTAAGTGACCTCTAGCAGGAGAAACCAACATAAAGCTAAATAAAAAACTCTGTTCGAGTTCGTTAAAGTGCTTTGGACGACGATATAGGGCTCTAATATACGATACTAATAGCAAAACAATGAACATGAGAAGCATCAAAGACAAGTACCATGATGCAATTACTATTGGAGTTACATTATCTTATATAGGTTTTATATATTGTTTCATTGCATGATGATCTCTATATGATCATGATAGATGCAACTAATGATATGGACACACTTTTCAAGAATTATCTTTTCATGGTGTTGGTTATGAATCCTATGGGTGGCCTTGGTCCGATACCAAGTTTTTTTCCCCAATACTGTGTACCAACCAATTATAATTAAGGGTGGCAATTTTGTACCATACCAAACCAAACCAGACCAGACCAAACCAGACCAAACCAACTAACATATGTACTAGCCGACTACAGTTGGTTGGTAGTACCGTACCAAGGTTGGTACACGGTATTGGAAGTCGTGTACCACGATATAACTTGGTACAGACATTTAATTATTTATTAATTAAATTGGTTTGTACATGGTATCGGAGAAAAAATACCTTATCGAGTCCACCCCTCCTTATAGTTGGTAGGCAAAATTCTATATTGTGTACCAACCAACTGAACTTGGTATCAGCTTTCTTCGTCTGCTACATGTCGGTACTGGTTTTATACCAACTTCAACTTACATATATGAAAACTTCATATTTTGTTAAACTTTTGAGTGACATTTTCTAGTTTGCAGGTAGCACATGTCATTAGGGTTTTTCATTGCAAGGAACCAAGGAATAAAACTTGCAAGCATCCAAACACTCGAAACAAAAAGAAGCTTAAAGTCACAATGTTTTAATGTTCAATACATCAAAAAGACAAAAACTAATACAAACATGGAGGTTCACCTGTATTTATTACTATTTGCTTTGTTACTTGTATTTACTGCTATCAAGGGTTAAACAAAGGAATAATTAGTGATAATCTTACGCTTTTGTTTATTGTGCAGTTGGAGATGGTTAAAATTTCTATTAGGTTCAATGATAAGAGTTGAATTAAGTGGTACTCTGGGTTAAAGAAAGGGCCTAGAGTGAAATTTCTTCTTTTTAGTTTAGTCTATTGTGGTTAAACTAGATATATTTGTTTTAGAATATGAGAGGTCCGTGTTTGAGGTTACTCTGTTTCTCATTCCTCATTCTAACCTGTGACTATGATGGTGATTTCCCATATCACTCCTCTTGAAGTGAACTCTAGGAGGATGACATAATGATTCAACCCCAGAATATCTTTTTTTATTTTTCTGTGTGGAACTTAACTTCATCCTACATCTGATGCTACCTTGAGGCTTCCTGTTTTCCATCATGTTACTCATGCCAATTTGCCAGTATGCTTCTATATTAACTGTTGATGATTGTATAATCCTCCTAATTTCCAAGGCCTTAGCTTATTGATGGTGGGCATAAACCATGCGTTCGGGAATGTTTGCTCTTTAAGTGAATGGCACTAAGAATCTCACATGGACGGTGATGATGATAAGAAGACATTTAGTCGAGTGGCTTGGTTATTCTGGATGGTCGTGCATTAGGAAATGTTTGCTTTTAAGTTGAACGCTACTTGGGATATTGTTATTTTTGGTTATTATTTTGTTAGATGTAAGAATATAGCTCTTCATTTGAAGGTGGAATTGGTAGTTGAAGTCTCTCACATGTACATTGTACAATTATGATTAAGAAAAGACATTTAGTCAATATGCTTAGATGACATTACTAGGAATTGTGAGAACTCATGCAACAATGTATATTAAGAACTTGCATCTTGGTATTGTTCTTTTTTGGGTAAAGATTAATATTGTTCTTGATGAGGTGTAATTCCGTTAATGTAGGGTTTCTTGGTTTAGGACTAGGATTTTATAGATTGTTCCTTGAGGTGATCCTTTATGCCCTATGAGGCTATGACAGATTTAGTTTTTGTTTTCTAGGGTTTTGGTGGCTTTTGAGAAATTTAGATTGACAGTATTTTTCGGATACGGATAGTCCTTGGGAAGTAAGAAAGTGTTGGCAGTTTCTTTTTCCGGCTCATGAGTTAAAATCCTATGCTGTCTCTTTTTTAACTTTTCGGCAAGAAAGAGGATGTTGTTTCTCCTTCTAGTCCAGTTATAAGTCAGTTATGCATATATCCATGGATTAGGTATTCCATGAGTGTATTTCTCACAAGGCTTGTTAGGTTGAACTAGCATGGATGGATTTTGGAGATCGGGTAAACTGTGTTTTGTTGAAACCCCTTCTAGGACCCCCCCCCCCAGTTGACCATATTCATAGGAATAAGTATGTGATTTAGCTTAGATATTAGCTTTTTAGGGTTCTATTTTTTTGGCATGGTGACCCATATGGTACTCTAGATCCCACTTTGATTACAATATCTTACGAAAATTTTGAAATATTATATTCAAATGTGTGTTTTATCTCTTGATCAAGCTTTGATATGGTGCAACTGCAGGTATTGAGCGTGAAATCGCATCCTTACAAATGGAGGTGTGCTTTGATGGTGGAGGTTATGTTATAGTACTTATGGTTTTCTTTCATCCTCACTAAGTTTGCATATGAATTTAATTTCAGGAGAAGAAATTGGTGGCGGAGATTAAGAAAACTGCTAAAATCGGGAACGAGGTTGGTGCATTTTTTAGTTTTTGATACATAAGTTTGGTCTAGGATAGTATGTATTCATAATTTTCGAAAATCTTGAGGTTTTTGCATCATACACAATTATGATATCATTGATATGATGCAAAATGCTGGTGAGAGAACAAGTTCACCGAATATCTTGTTTCTAGTTTGATGCTAAAACAAAATGCTACTAGATGATACCATTGATATAAAAGATTCTAGCAAATAACAGGTTCACCGTACACCCATCATGAATCTTTTTATGCTAAATGCTGAATGACATGCTACATAAGATAAATGCATTAATTTTACATAGGAAATCATTTGTGAACACGAACTGGAAGGAAATAAAGGTTATTGTCAAAAAGCTTTAGGCAAAACTGACTTTCTTTTTTTAACTCGAAGGAAATAAAGGTTATTGTCACACCTCTTGGAATCATGATGATAAAAGTTCTTTCTTCTTTTTTCGTCTTACTTTTTTGCATTTTGGTTAATCAGGCTGCCACCAAGATATTAGCTCGCCAGCTTGTTCGTCTTCGACAACAAATAACGAATTTGCAGGGAAGCCGTGCGCAGATCAGAGGCGTAGCAACTCATACACAGGTATTTAAAATGTACACCAAGTTATACTTTTACGCTTCAAACACTGTTATAATAGGTTATGATCTGAACCTCCCTTTTCATCTTAATATATTATGATACTTTTATGCCTCAAGCTTATAGCAATACGCGTTATAATCTAAACCTCCTCCTTCATTTCAGTATATTATACTTGTTTTTTATTAATTTCTTTTCGATTTTCAACATTCTTGAAGACCATTATTCCATGGATTTATTTTATATCCTTTCTAGATTTAGCGTTGTATGTATTCTTTTGCAGGCTTTGTATGCCAACACTTCAATATCAACCGGAATGAAAGGTGCAACGAAAGCAATGGTTGCCATGAACAAGGTACATATTTCTTAACACTTGAGATTTAACCACAACATAGAAGCTTGGGTATATGATTGATCTTTGGATATATTTACCCAATATACTTTAAGCAAGCCGAGGATGTTGTGAGTTTGAATCACAGAAACAACCTCTTAATTTGCATGTTGAAAGGCTTGCACTACGCCAGGAAGGCTTATTCAGCTAAATGACCTCCTGACGAGGGATTTTTTTTAAATCCATGACTTTTCAGACAAGTTTATACGCGTTCTTGTGTATGGAAGTGATTTTCTTCTGTTAATCAGTGACATTCCCAAACATGTCAGAAAATCCTTGATTTAAAAGTAAAGCTAGACGGGTTATTTAGCTAAATGACCTTCTGACAAGTACTTTCTAAATCCATGACTTCTGACAAGTTTTTAGGCGTTCTTGTGTATGGAAGTGATTTTCTTCTGTTAAACAGTGACATTTCCAAACATGTCAGAAGATCGTTGATTTAAAAATAAAGCTAGACGGGTTATTTAGCTAAATGACCTTCTGACAAGTACTTTCTAAATCCATGACTTCTGACAAGTTTTTAGGCATTCTTTGTATATGGAAGTGACATTCTTGTGTTGGTCATTGATTTAAAAAAAGCTTGACCTAATAACAGAAGGACCCACCCTGGAACCTTGATGCACCAGGATCACCTTTTGAATCTTCTTGTATGTTTGAAAACACGTGTTCTATATTGGCATTGGTGCTTTGAAGACGATCCATAATTTTTTTTCTTCAGGAAATGGCACCTGCAAAACAAGCTAAAGTGATCAAAGAATTCCAGACGCAGTCAGCTCAGCTGGATATGACGGTAAATTGATTATATTGTAGTTATATATTAATCTTTCATCATACCCATGTTGTCATCTCTAAAAGATGGTTTCATCTCGAGTAATTTCTAACTTGCTAATGATTTATCACCAGATTGAGATGATGTCCGAGTCCATTGATGAAACTTTAGACAAAGACGAGGCTGAAGAGGAAACAGAGGAGCTTACAAATCAGGTAGAGGAACTGCAATTTCAGGGAGTTCAGTTTTTAGCATTTCTGGTATAAAATCTAATATTTATGGTCCAAAATTTTAGGTGCTTGATGAGATTGGTGTAGGCATCGCATCACAGGTTGGTTTCTATATTTTATTTTACTCTTAGAAATGGAGGTTGTGGCTAATCCTTGAAGGTACTCGTTATGTTACTCTATTGTAGAGATGCACAAAGAAGCCCCGGCCCGAAAAGGCCGACCAAGTACGGTTAAAACTTGGCTCAAAATCCCGAACCGGCCCATTTTCACACCCAAAGCCTGGTTCAGGCCCGAAAAACCCAGATCTTGTGCATCTCTACAGTCTATTGTCATTGGAAAGGTGACGAGTTTGAGTCATGAGGGTGTTGAGGAAACTTTCTAATAATATTCATTTTTTTACAGTTATCATCTGCTCCAAAAGGTCGAATCGGGCCCAAGAAGGTTGATAATGCTGTCCCAAGGTATGCCATAAGTAGCCATTAGCATATCCAACCATGGTCCTTGACACTCCTTTTCACACAACCAACATACTTGAAACAATGCACAAAGAACACTCTAGTTTGAAGAAAATAACAAAGAAACATTATAATCGACTGAAAATTGTGAAAAAAAAAAAACACTGGTGTATATGAGAGTCGTTAACTATTAGTAACTTGAACAATGGTATTTGACACTTTAGTTTGCAAAAATGCACGAAAACGCTCAAATTGGAAGAAAATAGAACACTATGCAAACTTTGTTTGCTATATAGACATGGAAGTCATTCTACCCTTTGGGGCAGAGGTCAGGTCTACATACATTAAGTTACTAGACGCTACTTTCGTGTGGGATTTATTGATTTACTTTGACCGCTTGGTTTGGTTTACATGGAAGTCATTGGCATTCAAGATTTGTAGCCATTGGACTTTTGATCCCTTCATCTTTAGGGGTCCAAACATGTACTTGCAAAGGTTCAAAAGGAACACTATGGGTTGGCAAAAAATGAAGAAAGAAGTATTGTCTTTGTCCCAAAACAAATGTTCACAATGAAAAAAGCACACAATTTTAATAAAGTGTAAATTGCATAGATGGACCGAGGGAATAATGAATTTCTCCATCTAATAATTAAGGGTAGGATTGGAAGGTATGCACGTACTTTCGAAAGTGAATATTTATTTTGGAACAAACTAAAATAGAAATGTGGACACTTATTTTGGGACAGAGGGAGTACTACAGTTGCCTGAAATAGCCAAAAAACACTTCAGTTGGCTAATCACTCACTCACCCCTTTGGTGTAGAGGCAAAGGTCGGTGTCCATTACCCCCACAAACCCGATAAAGACTATCAAGGAGATCGCTCATTTTCTCAATGAGATTGGTTTCCCCTTACCTCTGTGTGAGGTATACTGGGTTTGTTTGGTTTATTCTTGAACAAATTTGCGCGTTTATTTTGTTCCTAATTATTATGAATTTTGCAGTTCTGTATCGAACGATGTTGATGATCTTGAAAAGAGACTTGCCTCTCTTCGACGCATATGATATGGGAAACATTGCATACAGGATCACTCTAGTTTGGTGAGGATCGGAAGTCTATTTTCTATGTATAGGTATCTTGTATCGTATCTTTACTATTATATATTATATCGACACCGAAATTCTTTGCTAGATTGCGCGTCAAATCTCTTTTTTGTGTGTGCGTGCGTTAGGTTGCTCGTCAAAACTCTGCATTCAAGCATTCACGAATACTTGAATCAGTTTCAAGTTCGAAGCAAGAGCAAAACAAAGTGCATATATAGCATTTTATCACTTGTGCATATACACCATGAGCTTTAGAACCGAATGGAATCAAATCGAACCAACATTCAAACCCTTTGAAGCAACTTTAGAATGGTTGGGTATGCATTCCAACCCTTGACAGGTGAGATTTACTGGGTTTGTTTAGTTTGGTTTTTAATTAGATTATTTCAGTAATCTATGATTCTAAATATGGGAAACAAATTGGTTCCAAATTGCTCTCGAACGACCAAACTAAACACTTCAATCCAATCTTGTTTGGTTTTACATTTTGAAGGTTTGGGGAACGTTTACCAAGATGCTTACCGGGTAAGAGTCACCATTTACCACACTCTTTTAAGATTATCGATAGATGTGTTATATGTGTTCCTTACCCGGTACACGTTAACCGAGTAAGAATCTTCTTCCTCGCTTTTAAGATTATCAATTATTATCATGCTTACCTAGTAAGGTACGTGACCCAGTGAGCATTTGGTAAAACAACTCTTTGGACTTGCATCATTTGCCATGTCACCAAACACATTTATTATGTCCGCAATGGAGGATGGGATGTACATAGATCTCTTGCCATGTCACCAAACACATTTATGGGGATGGGATGTACATAAATCTCTTCTCTAGCCAAAAGGGTATAGCTTCAGTTTCTGTGGAGATCACTGGCTCACTGGCTTGATTAAATAAATGGTGAAACAATAATTTTTTTAAAATGAGATCACATAAGTTTAAATTCTCGATTTCGCCTACCTTAAAAAGCACAAGAGAATTACTTTTATTAGCCGATGTTGGTAGGATTGGGAGTCCAAAGATTGGTTGGTACCGAATTTTTTTGAGACTGAAAACGAGGAGCGAGAACCGAACCGTGTACAAATTCGGCATCGGTTACAGGACGGAAGTTCAAAACTGGGACCAACAATTTAAAGTGGGTAAAAAAACAATCGCAAACCAATCACAAAAGTTCAACAATCGAAAGTTCAAATGTGTATCAAAATCAATCAAAAGTTCAAATGTATATCAAAACCAAATGCAATAGTTCAACAATCTAAAGTTCAAATATCAAAAGTATTTAAGATTATTATATTATTAACCAATAATTAACTAAAAAAAATGGTTTATGATTAACAAATAAATAAAACCTGTGGTATATAAAAAACTTACTTGAGTTTCATCCATGGAGAAGCTGACTTTTTTGATGGTGGTTGGTCAATTTCTTGATGGTGTGATACTACTGATTTTTTGATGGTGATGCTGATATCGTTTTTTGATCAAAATAATGGTTATGGGGGAAGGCATTGATTATTTTAGAAGAAGATATAGATTAGTTTAGAAAATAGAGATGGATTGGTTTAGGAGATAGAAATGGAATTGAATTACCCGGTTCGGTTCCGGTATTTTTGGGAAATTCTTGGTACCGAATACCGATTTTGAAGTATTTTTGGGACCGAAAACCGAACTGATTACATGCATTTGGTTTCGGTTGGATACGGTTTTGATTCGGGAAAACGGTCCTCTTGGGGGGAATCTCATTTCCTTTTTTTTTTTTTTGAAGAAATGGGTATGAATAGATTTTAATTCCATCACATATGCGATAGAGTGATGAAATCTACAAAATTCAATTTTATTCAATATATAAACTAAACAGTTAAAATGAAAATTGATTTACAGAATTCACCATTCAAGTTCTTTTAGATTCCATAGGAATCTTGTGAACCAAACCAAAACGGAGTCTAAGGGGTCGTGTAAATGCTTATTAGAGATATCACTTACTTTACCGGATAAACATGACAAAGATTGAAAATCTTATCCGGTAAGAAGCATAACAATGACTACAAATCTTACTCAGTGAAGGAAAAACTCTTACGCGGTTAACGCTTACTGGGTAAGAGATATTTTTATCAAAAATTTATTTTGATAACTGTGAATGTTACCCATTAATATAAGTGAGGATAGTGACTCTAGTCGATAAGCAGTTATCTAATAAACTTTTGATAAACAACTCTCTTTTATGACTTGTTGTGTTGAGCATTTGATCGCAATTTTTCTTGAATTTGATGCTAATCTTTTTCTATTTGTTGGAATATTTGTCAATTTGTTTTAGTTCATTAAGTTCTTTTTTCATTTTTTTACGACTGATCTAAAATAGTCAATTTTTAACATCTTAATCTTTAACCCGTTAAAATTAACAAAAAAATCGTTAATATTGGTCATGTGAACACCATGTCTCTTAAAGAAATGAAATTTTTGTCTCTCTACCCATTCTAACGCTGCCGTTAAAATTTAACAAAAAATCGTTAATATTGGTCACGTAAACACCATGTTTGTTAAAAGAAATGAAATTTTGTCCCTCTACCTATTATAACACTAGGGGTGTTCGCGGTGCGGTTTGAAGCCAAACTGCAAATTGCACCGCATATACGGTTTGAACATTTTCTCAAACCACAAACCGCATCACATATGCGGTTTGAACATTTTCTCAAATCGCAAACTGCACCGCATAAACTTCAAACTGTACCAAAACGCACCGCAAAGTGCGGTACAGTGTGGTTATGTGATTTGTACCTATCGCACTTTATGCCTAAAATCAAATAATAATAAGTTCAAAAATACATTATAAAACTGATAATAAAGTCATCATGGTCCAAAAAAACAAAGAGTTACAATACATCCAATAATACATATTGCATAATTAAAAATAGTCTAAGAGGTAAAAAAAATAAATTTCAAACTAAATTGGACGTGTGAGTTGTGACTTGTCCAACTAATTTATTAATATTTTTGCCATATTGGATCAAAATCAAAAATCCAAAAATACTACATAAATAATAAATTATTCTATATATATATGTGTGTGTTATATAAAATTAAAAAATGTACAAAATATGTGATGCGATGCGGTTATAACCGCGGTTTGATAATTGAAAACCGCAAACCGCACTGCATGGTACGGTTTATTAAAAATGTAAACTGCACCGCGAAAATTCTAAACCGTGCTTTTGCGGTGTAGTGTGGGCGGTTTGGATGAACACCCCTATCTAACACTAACAACACTAGGAGCCGTTGCACCAAGTGCTAAACTATGGTGTTTTGCATCAACAAAGACTAGTTGTAATTGGATAACAATATTTGATAACATATCTTGAGGACACCCTAAACCTAAAGCGCTTATGATATCATTACGAATGTACAAACTAAAACTGCAAAAGTTTAGAAATATACATACCCGATTGAGATGTAATATAATTGCATCGAGATTCTTAAAATTACGATCTAATGTGTCGTTGTTTCCCCCAAAATACTCAACGGGTTATGTTCATACTTCATACATATAAATAGTAGTTTTATCATTATATATGTTAAAGAAGATAAAAAAATGAAATGGACATAAAAATATAGCCAAGTATTTACCACGTAAAGTTACTACTATTTTTATTAGACAAAAAAATCCGACATTTTTCTTATTTGAAGTCATGTAACCAAATGCTACATCAAGGGGCTGTTTACCAAATACTTATCCGATAAGTGCTTACCAATAAAATTTAACAGTATTATTTATTTATTAGGTACGATTTTAGTCCACCAAAACGACATCGCATGCAACAATTTATCCGGTAAGTGCTTATCGAGGTAAGAGTTGTCGCCCTCACTTATCGGGTAAGACTCTTGATTCTTGTCTCTCGCTCTTACCAGATAAGATTCTTGATCTTTACCATATTTATGTAATAAGGTAACGTTATTTGATAAACGTTACCCCTAAATAAAATTCTTTTCTTATTTCCCGGTTTTTTTCATTTTAGAAACTAAAGTGAATTACATTTTTTGTCCTTGTAGTTTGATGTTTTTATCAAATTCCATCCTTATTTTTAGAAAAACTAAAGAAACCCGTCCTTGACGTTTAAGTTTTTAACGAGCTAGATCATAGTGATCACATTTTTATAATGAGCTTGGTTGATGTGGTTATCCCTAAATAAATTAATGACATGGATCTCTTGGATGTTTTAGGGACTCATCTCGTTAAAAAAATCACTGACATGGATCCAACTTGTTACTTTTTTTAAATAGGGATGAAAGCTGTTGAAACACCAAAATAGAGGGACTAAAAATGCATTTCACTTAAAAAATTGTTTTGTAACAACTGTGTAAGTAACCAACTTTTCGGAAGAAAAAAAAACTGATTAAACACTTCATTTTGTCGGGTTGATGAAATATATAAGTGATTGTAGATTTTAGGGTTCCAATCGTGCCGGTGAAATGAGTTTCTCCCGATTTTCTTGTTTTCTCTTTCGTTGATTGATATTCTGAAGCTGATTTTGCCCTACTACTGGATTGTTTTCTGCTGCAGGTATGAAATTCTTTTCATGATTGAATTACTCTTATGAATTCTATATGATATGATTCATTGTGGTCTGGTAAAATTCCTGTCATCTTGAGCTATAAATCTTTTTGCATGTTTATTGCGATATCATAAATTTGTTCGACATGAATGATGAGAAGAAAATGAGTAGATTGATTTGCATACTGGTGTGTATGTAAAGTTATCATTATACTGTAATGTTTATAATGTTCCTATAAACTAAAGGATGGAGCCTTCTGAGACGGCAAAATTATGACGATAGTAGGGCGGAGCAAGGGACTTTCTGGGTGATTGTGCCTTGGAAAGAACAGATACTAGTGTACTTGAAACCTAGAAGGGCTTTGTGATCTCATATGTAAGGATGATTATTTGATGTGACGTGACAACTACATTTATGCTAATGATATTTGTGCCTAAGTGTGTGATAGTATACAAGCAATGGAGCTTTGTGTCGGCATGTTCTCGTTTTATTTGGTATGCTGATTACCCTGATATCATTAATCTCATATTGGATCTCCCAAATTAATCATGTGTGTATATACATACATACATATACATTGACCTTTATTGTGTTTAGTTGCTTGTTGAGTGTTGTCATTCACCTGAGCTATGAGGTAAGGACGTCTCATATGTAAAGAAAGGAAAGAGTCATCTGACTAGAAGCTAGTAGATTGTAATGATAAGTTCTTAATTCAATTAAGACATGATCTGTTCAATATAGTCATAAATTTCAGTATTAATTGAGGCTTTGTCCCATTCCATATACCAAATTATGTAAGGAATTGTAGGTGTCCAAAGCAAGGAGTGTCACAGTATGACTGTTTAACTTCAAATTAAGTTTTTGTACAATTTGGTTTCTAATGAAATATTTGGTTTGCTTTTTTAATTTGAATATTTGTTCAATAACAATTACTAAGTATTTAATAATATCCTTTTTGTCATTATTTTTTTGGACGAACAGGTACGAATCTTCAAGTACACTGTCAAATTTCATATTTTTCAAACCAGAAATAGATACGGATATATTTGAATCGGTTAAACATCTGATAGATATGAATATGGATGTCACATGTGAATATTTGTCATCAAACATACAAGGATTTTGATATCCAACATATTAATCGGACATGGATATGGAATAATTCATCTGATCTGTTTACCATCTCTTTACTTCTCTGCAGATTGCATTGCTTCCATAATATATTCTAATTTCTTCACCACCTGCATTCCCATTTTGAGTCATCAGCATGGTTGAAGACTAGTTTTTCTTACAACTATTATGTTGTACGCTGTTCCATTAAACCTTTAAAGCATGTTTAAACATACACTGTCAAGTAATACTCCCTTCATATGGTACCTCTATAACACCAACATTCTTTTCTAGCATGTTTGTATAAACTGTGAATAGTATTTGAGGAATATATGTGTTGGAGTCCCACGTCAGCTAGAGACGGTCCATACAACCTCTATGTATGTTGCAACATCCACTTTCTCTATAAAGGCTCGTTTAGAGAGATTCAAAAGTGTTCCACACATCCTAAAAGATGGCTCCCACACAATAGCCCTGTGGGCATATCAGGAGGGATCTAGATGCTTTGTGTGTACAGACATCTGTCAACAAACACTATTCATCTTAAGATAACTTTAGTAGAAATTGGCTTATCAAAACTTACATGTGTCATTGTCTCTCTCTTGGCAGGGTCTTTCTTGAGACAAGCTTCTGCTAGGTTTACTATGTGATAAAGTTGGAAGACATGGACATCATGAGAATCAACAATCCTTTCATCAATTAGATCTGGATAATTATTATCTTCAAGAAGTGGTCTTGCCTGCAAGGAAGTGTAGAACCTGGCATAAGGGCTCTTACCAAATCATGTTCTATACTTGCAAAGAAACTAAATTTCTTTTCTTTAATCTCTTAAAAGTAGTGAAATTCGTTTGACAAGTTTCGCCAAGTTTAGGGAGAAACTGATGATTTAGAATAACAAATACAGATGATACACTTTGATGATAAATAATCAATCGCCTTACCCATTCTACTAAGGTTTTCCCCTCAAATTTCTTCTCTTTTGTCTTGCATCCAGTGATCAGCTGTAACAGAACCACGCCGAAGGAGTAAACATCTGTCTTGGTTGACACTCTTCCAGATTCTGCATACTCAGGTGCTACATATCCAAGGGTCCCAACCACTCCAGTCTCATCTGTATCACCGCAGGCTATTCTTGCTAGACCAAAATCACCTAGCTGATGTACATTTGAAATAAGTTACATCTATTTGCTAAGAGGATATATTATATGAAAAAACTTAATTAAGAGTGTCCTTGTTATGATTTGACAGATTATTTTATGAAATGCTATCGGTGTTTTGAATGTTACCATCGATTCGTAGTCATGTGTTACGAGGATGTTATTTGGTCTCATGTCTCTGTGTATGATTTTTATTCTGTGAAGATAATCTAACCCTCTGGCAGCTCCGAGTGCAATTTTTATTCTCTTCTCCCAGGTAAGTGCATGCTCTGCACATTTGTAAACAGTTATCATCACTAAGAATATTCAGTTATCTGTTATGACCGAGAAGCCTACCACCAAATTTATTTCTTCTTACTTGATAAGTGTTGATCCAACGAACCATAGCAGACAAACTCATAAACAAGTAGCCTGTGTGTTCCTTCTGAACATGATCCTAACAACATGACCAAATTTGGGTGTCTGGCCTTGCTGAGCACATTTACTTCAGACTTGAACTCTTTCTCTCCTTGACAACTGGCATCTTTATGTAGTTTGACAGCAACTTTCATCCCACATTTCAGCTCTCCCTCATACACAGAACCGAATCCACCTTCTGATAGGAAGTTCTTTGAAGAGAAACAGTTAGTAGCCTCATACAGCTCTGCATAACTGAAGTCTTTTGTCAACCGAATACTGGGTCGTTTGTTCTGGCAAACTGAACAAACTGAATATTCAAATTTCTCTTCTTTTTGACACCCTTCTACTAAGGTATCACTTGTGCTAAGAAGCTGCTGCTTCTCTTGTTCATCATATGTGCTACCTGAATTAAATGCTAAGATCTCAATCCGATCTTTACTCTCAGGAATTAAATCTGAGGCTTGTTCTCCAGCTGTATCAACTTGTGGGTTTTTAGGATCATTTTTGTCTTGCTGAAAACATATGGCTGAAACGTTTCCTGCATCTGTACAGCTTGAAACTTCAGAAGTTCCCACGCTTGAGCTGGAAACCGCAGATGCAGATGAGGATTTCTGGTCAGTAGATGGAGGGGAACATGAAGATGCACCAGCACTATAGCTACCTTCTGGTTTAACTAAGTTTGTTGCCTTTTTAGCACTGGGAGTTTCTGGAGAAGAAAAATAGCAAAAAGATTGTAAAAGAAGAAATTGTGCTTATAATTTTGAGAGAAAATAGATTATATCATTAGATATAGTTGGAAGTAGTAGTTCATAGAAGATTCAGCCAACTGTTTTTGTGGTACCAGTATGAATCCAGTAAATGGTAACTGAAAATACAGATTATGGACTGATTCCAGTAACAGGTAAACTATTCTGGAGAAATTTTCAGATATCTTTCCTGAATAGCCTTAGTTGAATTTGGATATTATTTGAACTGTGTGTAGTGTTCATATAATCCTGAATATTGATATTTAACATTTTCCGAATCCGAACCTGGAAATCGGAAATTTATCCTACTTGGAACTTGGACATCAACGTTTTCGATTCAGTATGATGCATGTCTAGAATTTAGCCACATTAATAGGAGAGGTCATTCAAGAACTAAGGTTTTGAGGCTTTGCACGCTAAACCCCAGAATTGCTTGTGATTCGCATACAAAATATGAAAGCTTCTCATTGAAATCACCCTAGTTAATATAAAAGATAGAAACAATTAGAAGGTATAACAAGCAAATAAGATCATCTGATCTTGAAAGATAGTCCTTGCATTCAGTAAGACTCTGGTTTGCGTCTATAGATCCTTCTACATCCAAGATTACCCTGATAAACTTATGTATAGTAAGAAATGCACGTGTGTTGATGAACCTGTTTTTAGACTTGGTCATTTTAGTTGAGATCATACTTCTTATTCCCACTTATCCTTGTGTCATTATTTCAGGGAAACTATTTATGGTCTCTTTTTGATCTTTTGCATGGGAAGGATTCTTCTAGGATGCTAGAGGGCATATACTAATACTATGAGCTTAACTCCGTTGGATCTCTTGCTCTAGCTGAAACTGAGATTATTGCTAAATGTTAATCTTAGGCTTATGTTGAAGATCATGATGAGATGTTTAGCCTAGTGGCTAAGATGACATCTGTCTGAACTGTGATTACTATGAATTTTCTTTTGCTTCAACTTCATCATGAGTGCATTTGTTAATTTTGTTCTTGAGAGGGAGGTGTTTATCCGTATATGTTTGTGGTTTAGGAGGCTGCTTCTAGGGTTTGCCACTTGAGGGGGTCTCTTTATGGTGTCTTAGACAGGTTCTTTAGATTTGGTTTTCTTGGTTCTCTCAGGCTTTGGAGTAATTTGGAATGACACAAAATACTTGCAACTTCTTGGTATCGTAGTCACTAGGCTAGATATTTCCTTTTAAATGAGTGTGGTGAGCCTAGATGGTGTAATTTATATTTATTTGGTTTTCTAGTCTTAGTCTCTTGGAGATTTTACTTGTAATTTTGTAGGGATGGTTAATGGTAATTTTTGTCGAAGGATTTATTTTTAATTTTATACAAGTCCAGATGAGCAGAGCCTAGATGTACCCTAGGAATTGAGTCAAGACTTGAGCTTATATGAGCCTATTCAAGCCCATACAACCAATCTTATGTGAGCCAAAATAAGGGTGGAGCCTTAGGTAAGCAGCGCCCAGCCGTGGCCTAATGTTTTCAGGCTTCACTTGGCAAGCAGGGGCCCCAGCATCAAGCCCTAGCCTTGAGCTCCTAGGTGTACCAAATGCAAAGGTGGATTACTTGATTTTCATTTTGTTTGTGAAATATGGTTGTACATCTTCCAAACCTCCTATTCAGTCATTTTGGAGTCGTTGGGAAAACAGGTTGCCGGAATTTTGACAAGGCTCCTTAGAGACTGTTGATCGATGCCATTGTGACAAGTTGGGCTCTTTGATATATTTGCTCCAATTCTGAGAGTTGGATATATAGGACTTGTGTTGTTTTGATAGAAGCTTTTAGGGAATTATTATGGTTTCTTTTTTCTTGGGAAATCGGCTTGTCTTGTACTTACTAATTTATGCTTTGGTTGGTTATACAGAAACTATATTTTCAAGAACCTTAACTTTTCAGAATTATTAATGACTATTTTGACCAACGATAAATTGTGCATTTGAAATATAATACTTATTTACTCACTCTTTGGGGAGAGTCCTTCCTGTGACATTTCTGGTATCATTTCACCATATGAAACATGTTCATTGCTTGTAGTCCTTTTCCCTAAAGGCAGTTTTTTGTCCTCCATTGTTATTGGCCCTCTCAGCTTTTCGATTGTGTTATCACGTTTCAGCCTCAGTATTCCACATGTAAGCTTATCCATGAAGTATTTTTTGTCTTTCTTCATCTGCCTGGAGATAACAATAATAAGACATAGTACAGCATTTCTGAACTAAGATAAAGTAACAGGAACTTTTAGAGATCTTTCATGTACAGAGTAAAGAAGTTTTGAAGTATATAAAATTTATATACGGCAAATACTCTCACACACTCCTCACCTCACCTTTGGTGACGTTTAAACCCTAGACCTCCTGGGAGGCTGGGCTCTGCAGCTAACTCGGGTATTGATGGGCCAATGACCCTTTGGTTTCAGAGTAAAGAAGATGCAAATGACACTTGTCTATTGGCAATGGAATTAAGTGAATTTACACAACATAGGAGAATAGACTAAGGTTATAAATAGATATTTGAAAATTCATGTACCTGATAAAAATTGTAGAAACTAAGAATTTTATATTAGAGTGTTACTTAAACATACCTATCAAGTACCACCCATGTCACCCTTAAACTTTTGGCAGCTTTTGCAGCAATGGTCTTTGGAGAAGATCCAGCATGCACTATTATCTCGAACATTATCTGAAAAATATCTTATTTTATTTAAGTAACTCCTGTTAGCATCATTACATGTGCAGCATGTCCAATGAATCTAGTATGTTTCCATGTCATAAACGAGGAGTCGTGAAGGACAGTTTGGTTCCACTTCCAGTACTAGCTTATGTTTTAACACATTAAGATTGTTTAGGTAGGAATTTGGTTAACATTTGAACCTTGTTTGTTGAACAAATCGTAGACAATCGCATTACTTCATCTCTTTTAAGATACTCCTCCTTTCTTTGCTGCCCATCATTCTTACTTTTGGAGTTCGATCCACTGCCATCGACCTTGCTCATGATTTTTACTACATAGCAATACATGTAAGTTAGGCAACACAAAATAATCCTTCCCTCCCCCCTCTCTCTCTGTGCATATATATATATATATATATATTCAAGATCATGTGAGAAATTTTCATTTTCGTAAGAAGGTGAAGGTACCTTTATATTTTGTGAAGGTTGTAACCTTCATGACCTAAAACTGTGTATTTCCGGTCACATTGCCTTCACACAATGTATTTTTATCTTCATAAGCCTCTCGACAAACCTTCACACGGTACAAAGGTACCTTCACCCTTTCTCACGTTGTCATGAAAATGGGTTTTTCTCACGGGAACCCAACTCTATATAGAGAGAGGGAGGGTCAAACGAGAATAGGGTCAAATTAAGGGAACACAAGAACGGCCAAATCACATGGGATCATGGATCATTGTCAATGCATGGGTGCACAGGCGATTTGGCCCACGACCTAGGTCAAGCATAACCACGTGATTTTACACGTGAGGTTAGTGTAAAATCACATGTGATTTGGACGTTCTTGTGTTCTCTTATTTGGTCACTCTTCTCATTTGAACCTGACTATACATAATATATATATATCTATCTTTTGTTTATTTTGTCACATACAAGAGCTCTTAAACTCATGTATATGCATAATTATGAGTTTTAGTTTTATTTCTGGAAATCATTATATCTGTTGTAATGATGAATAATAGGTTACGCACAAGGACTAGGAAGCTGGTGAATAACTCCAAGGAGTATGAGCTCGTCCCCTGATGTAATTGGCAAGCTTGTGAAGGCCCATATGATTGCGTTCAAACCATCATTTCGTGATGCATCATGAACTACCATCACTTTTTGTGCTCCTGTGGACATGATGTTCATCTAATTTGTATAAACTGCAATATGGTAGGTTTTATGGTAAGTTACACATTCTGATGATGGCTCCCACATGCTAGAAATCTAAACTGCTGTTTCACTAATTGTTTCTCTATATAATATATCCTTTTTAAGAATATAAGACTTTCATCCCAAGATAAACGCAATGCTTGACTACACATAGTTTAAATATTTGCTGATCTTATAACATTTGATGACATAAATACCCATTTAGGAAATTTAAATGATAAACTTGACATCCACATCATTAAATGTTACAAGATAAGCAGGTTAGCAGTCCAACGGGTAAATTTAAGGAAATTTTGAAACTTTGTTACATTAAATAAGAAATTTTAATACTTCGTTATATTGATTGAGAAAAAAAACAGTAAACAGGAACTAAACCAAACTTTGTTGCATTTTGATTCATTTTGTACATATATAAAACACTCCTCACCAGAATGAAAGAATCTTGTGAATCAAATTATATATGTCGATATATTAGCCGTTTAGGCATACACTTGGGCAAATAGAGAACCTTTCTAGGCTTCCATCTCGAAACCAGTTGGTAATGAGACAAGTCACCCTTAGATGATCATATTCACAGATGAATTAACTTAAATTTAACCGAGGTCGGACCGTTAGTTAACAGAAACAGGAAAAAGGAAGGACAGTACAAATGCTCACTGAAATTTGCACCATGAAACTGGAAGTTGCTCTTATAGAGTTGGTGGTGTAGGAATATGCAGCAGCCTAGTTTGAGTTCATTCCCTTCGCATATCCTATCTGTGACGATGGGCCTACGAGTTTTTTCATTTCTAGAACAAGAAAAGCTCATGTTTTTAAGTAACATATTGTCGAAACTTATGATTCTTGTTTCTTTCTGTAAACAGCCTGCTATGCTGCTATTGATAATAACAAAGCTATTGTCCAATAGAATCTGCCTATTCCACCTGGGCTCATTTGTATAGTTGGATTGTTTCTGGACAGCGATCCATCGGATGTGATGATCACGACTTCGTCTTATGTAACAACGAGCATCTTTTGTTGTCTCAAATCGGGAGAACATGGTTTTTCAGGTAATGGAATTTTTATCATTCTAGTTGCTAATTCAAAGCCAGCACATGATTGGGAGATGAATTCTGTCACTGTTCATTTGTCCTCATGTTAGGATTTGCTTACTAAAAATTTACTGCCTCTTACCCGCTTACCCAATCAGAGATGATGGTCTTTACCAACAATCATACCGTGCCATTTTGCTGATCAAAATTTTTATCTATTTTGATGACTGGGAATCGTATCTAGTAAGGTAAGTGAGGGTGGTGACTCTTATCCAATAAGCACTTACCGGGTTTTCGTTGGTAAATGGCCCCTAGGGTTCGAATCAGGCCACCGTCTACTGCGTCTGGGACACCGTGATTTTCCTCCCCTGATGGCCGACTGGCCGTGGGACCCGTGTGGTGAGGGCGTTCTAGAGGGTGGTGTATACCCTTTTTTGTATATAAAATTTGTTCGACCCTTGAACCATAGTAATCTTTTTAGCACGCTACCGTTAGATTTATTTACTTTTAACTTTTTCCGCTAATCCTATTTTTGAGCCAAATTTGCACATTATTCTGATACGTTTGCCCTTGATAAGTTCATCACAGAATTTAGCATATCGTTAACTGATGTTTTTTGTTTTGTTGTGGAAAAAGGGTTTGAGGTACCCTCTATAGTACCTGTACCTTCATCCTACCGGTCTCACGACCATCATAGAACATGTAAATGGGAGTGTCCTGGGACAGGGTGGGTGGGGCTGGATTTGAACCCAAGACCTTGTAGAAACTCCACCCCCTTTTCCACAGCCGGGAAGCGTTTGTTTTGTTGCTCGGTAAGAGACAATATACTTACTGTATATAAATATCATATATTTCAAAAAAATATATAAATATATATATATATATATATATAGAGAGAGAGAGAGAGAGAGAGAGAGAAAGAGAAAGAGAAAGAGATAAAGGTTCAAACGAGAACATTAACTATATATATATATATATATACACCCTGAAGCGATTCGATTATATCGAAGAAAGGGAGGTTAAGGAGTAAGAAAAGGACCATTTATAGTAGTAATATTTTGTATTGTTAGATAATGGTTGGTTGATAGTATTGATGTGGTTTTGTGAGTGTCAATTTGATCCTTCATGGTTATGACCGGTTTTGTAGTTAGAGAGCATCATATTTTAATAGTTTGGCACAATCACAAATGATTTTAGATTAACCCATCAGAATCAATTTCTGAATGTTTGTTTTAGGAAATTGGGATAAGCTTGTTTGCTTTTATCAGATATAATGATACCATGGTAAACATGACGTTTGCGTCATGTTTTAAAATCTGTTAATTTAAAACACTCGAGGTGGTTAGCATCTAGACATGATAGGATATGTCTAAATAAGACAGAACTGAACGTGATGAAATTTTACTCATGATGAGTCGTTTTTGTTTAGATTATAATAAAATAAATATTTTTTAAACAAAATTTATCATTAGAAAGTTTTCGTCAATACTATTCAAAATGACACCACAATAAAATGTTTATATAGTTTCCACTATATTATTTTTTTAATTATTAATATTTAATAAATTACATAAATTAATTAAAATATAGAAACCGTACAAAAATAATATTTTGAGAACATTAGTACAATAAATAAAATTTAGAGAATGAGTAAAAGGTAAAGAGAGAGAGAGACAGACGTATTTGATGTTTTAGAAGAGAATTAAGTTTTGTTTTTGAGGTATAATATAGGTATATTTCACCTTGTTCCATGGGGTGAGGGCGAAACACGTTTGTTCTTGTCTGTTTCCCATATCAAACGTGGAACAATGATCCATGTTTTGTTACGTCTTGTTCTCTCCAATATACCAAATGCACCCAGGTTAGCTTAAATTCATACATAAAGTTAAAATGTTATGATCCGTTTAGAACATTTACTAAATAACTATTTTTAACTTTATATTAAATCATATAATTTTTTATAATATTCTGTATCAAATCTATCAAACAATCTTTAATATTGTTGTCCAAATACCCGATTTTAAAAGGCTCGTTTAAAACCTATGGCTTGGGGTTTGACAGTTTGGCCTCCAACGCAAAGTTTTACTTGGACCTCTTCAACTCTTAATTTTCAAAATCTGTTCCATTTTTTAACCATCTTGTCAATTAACGATACGACTATGGAATCTATTTTCTATTTATTTAAAAATACCCAAAAAGTTCTCAAAAAAATACAACAATGGGTAGTTGTAGTTTGTTGTACACCTTTAAGGTGGATCAAAGGTCTGTAAAATCGTCTGATTTGTTTTAAACGAATTCCACTAGTTTGAGGTCTTTTTAAAGTTTCTTTTGTCAATTTCAAGCGACTTATCAGTTTTTTGGTTGATTTAAGAAGATTTTTCCCCCTTTTTTGGTTTATCTCGAGATTTTTTTTGGTTGATGTTTTTTATATTTCTAACATCTTGGAGCATCCTTCAAAGCTTAGAAGGTGTACTTTTTATACCTTGCGAGAATATATGAGACATGCATAGGTCCACCCTTGCAAATTGGTAGGAAATAGAGGTCATATTTGGCAAACAATTGATAAGCCTTGCAAATGGAAAAACTAACCATTAAATGATAAGTTAGTTGATAAGCTAGTCAAAAATTTGCTGCAAGCCAAGACGACAATTTAAAATAACCTAAAATTATATGTTGAAAAATAATTGAAAAAATAAGGGGCACAATTGTAAGGAAAAAAACTTGTAAACTTGAAATGCTACTTCTAATCAAACGGGATTTTTTCAATTAAGGTCTTGTTTGTTTTAAAAAAAACTCTTATCAACCTCTTATGTTTGATTCGTCAAGAGATGGGGCAATTCAGACCGTTTATTTTTTCCAATTTTTCAGAGGCACTTATGTCTTATTGCCCTCTTATCTGGTAAGAGGGAAATCAACCTCTTATTGTTCTCGAAAGCATCAACAACGGTGTTTTTCAATCGATTAACCTTAGTTGATCATTTCTCTCAATCGATTTTTACCAAATTGATCCTCACCTCTCTCAATTGATGTATTTTAATAGGATATATATGTGTTAAATACAGTTAACAACATATTTTCATTTAATGAATGCTAATTGTATAATTTAGATGTAAATTTCGTAATGATGATATATGAAAGCCTTTCATTTGCTTCTCTTCGATGGAAGTTTGATTTTCCCAGAATGTATCCTAATTTTTGGCCTAATTCTTCTTCGATGATCGATTCAACCTCTGATAAAAAAGATATACCTTGGTTATATTTCATCTCTTCAACAAGTTTAGTAATGAGCATAACRGCCCTATTGTTCCGATGGAGAGAGGAACCTATGATTAGCTTTTCGGGAAATTTCCAAACGAACAACTTCAACGAAATCTTTCAATTTCTTATTTTACTATGTTCAACTCTATGTATTCCTCTATCCGTAGAGTACATTGAATTTACAGCAATGGCTATAAATAAATATGTGAAAATTATACAACTTTATCTATAAATTCAAAACTATAATTTCCTAATGGGTGAAATGGATAATTTAAACAAATTCAGACACTTATCGGTTTATAAAAACAAACAGTCTTATTGACTCAAATTTCAGACTTCAACATCACCTCTTATCAATCAGAAGTGAAATAAGACTTCAGACTTCAGCATCTCTTAAAAGACAAACTATTACCTAAGTTAAAAAATAGGTTAGCTTATGATTGCCAAATCTGGTTGGTTACAACTACTCATGAAAAAGGTAGAAAATGACATAAATGCCCTTCTAACGATTCAAATCTCAGACCAAAATGCTATAGAGAGGTTGGGTGAATGTTGTCTTGAGGGTAAATAAATAGGAACAAAGAAGGTTTAGGCCGAAAGCAGCGTCACAACGATAAACAACACAGCTGCAATCCCGAAACAGCACCCAACAATCACCGTGAAGGCCTGCAGATCGTTACAAGTCACGTATATGAACGAAAGGAGGATTAGTCGATCACTTAAATGAAACGAACCTTTGCCTGTGATTTGAACTTGAATTTGGCCATGAACCAGGTTAAACCTTTGTCAACCAGAGGTGCAAGTGCTAAAGCCCTGCAAAATAAGCAGCCGTTCGTTTTACACTTCCATCATGTCTATATCGTGCGATAAGAAATGAAAAGGTAAATGTGGTCTAAATGAAGATGAGACCGGAGAATTGAGGAAAACCGTATATAAGCAAATGGATTAAGAAAGTTTGTTAGCCTTATTATATATTGCACAAGTTATGGGTCTTCACAAAAACAGTCACTACCTTTTTAGGTAAAGGACAGGTATGTGTACATTCTACCTCTAAATTCTACTTTCAAGTGGGATATATTGGTTTGGTTAACCGTATTATACATCATAAGCAAAGAAAATGCGAGTCTCGAGATGCAACCAATTGAAGAAGACACCCTATAATAATGTTAATCCTATTTTCGTGAAGCCCCCCGCCCCCCTATTTTTTAAGACAAGACTTATAGTAGTAATCTCTATTTCATGTAAAATATAATTGATATACGGGTTGGGTTTCGGTGAGAATGAGAGTTAAAGTGAGAAGCGTAAGAAGGGATTGGCTATTTCGGGGTTCCATGCCCATGGATTGCCTTATTATAGCTTTTTTGATTTCCCCACTCTTGGATGCACATTAGGATGAGATGCACCGAGATGCATTGAATCAATTCTCGTATCAAGCGCGATTCATGGTTGGGTTTGAGATTAAAGGTGATCAAGGGTCCAGGTCCCTTCTTACACTTCTCATCTTAACTCTTCTTCTCACATGATCCTTCACCATTGATATATAATATATATAAACACATGCTTTACTATGACTCAATTACTCAATGATATTAAACAATGTAAATGATATTATATATATTGAAAACTAACAAGGAAGACATTAAAAAGATAAGAAAAATCAAATATTGCGTTACCAAAGTGCACATTAGGCCATGGCATGCCACGGGCTAAACATGGCATCAGACACAAGCCTTGAGCCACAACACAAAATGGCAGTGAGCCTTTTAGAACACCAATATTAAGATATCAATTACAATATTATTTTTGACATGTGTACAAGCTAGTTGCATAAAAGACAAGTACGTTTTCATTGAGATATAGGGGTAAGCGGCAAGCGCTTATCCAAGAGTCACCACTCTCATGTTATCGGGCAACATCCTCGGCCATCAAAATGGATTGTTGGTAAGCATCTTTTACCTGGTAAGTGCTTATAGGGTAAGAATCTTCTCCATCACTTACCGGGTAAGGTTCTGAGTCCATACCATGCTCACCCGGTAAGGTAAGTGCCACCCAACTTGCACAGTAAGGCCCCTTAGCTAAATATTATTTGAACTGACAGCCAACAAAATGACAGCCCACACACAGCTGCATCTTCAACTACAATAGCTCTATGGCAGCAGACACACAAACACCAACTACACACACAGGTTTTCAGGAAGTGATTTTGATGTCAATTAAAAGAGTTGGTTTCAAGTGTCATCTTTGGATTATGTAAACAATTTCTATGTTTATTTATGATTTCAGTTTTGATATATGATTGTTGTTTTAAATTTTGATCAACTCTCACCAACTCTCACCCTCATTCTTTAATTTGTAATGAAATCTTCTCTGATTATCACTATTTTTCTCATCCAAGAGCATACATGTTGTTGACTTCCTCAATAACACATAGACCTATGATTTGATGGCGGAGGATCGTGTGAGAAGGAGAGTTAAGGTGAGAAGCGTAAGAAGGGATTTGGACCCTTGATCGTCTTTAATCTCAAACCCACCCATGAATGACGCTTGATACGGGGATTGATCATGTGCATCTCGGTGCATCTCATCCTAATGTGCATCCAAGGATGGAGATCCCTTCTTACGCTTCTCACCTTAACTCTCCTCACCGGAACCCAACCCGTGACTTGATAAGACTACTAAAACTAAACCCCAGCATTGTTTGAGAATTTGACTTCTCCTGACAATAACTAGGGGGGGTCCAAAGCTAGTGACAATCTGTCTCCTGAAGATAACTACTATCTGGTAAAACATATAACCCACAAAAATAGGTCAGATATGTCGTAAGGAATCACTATGATAAGCACAAAGACATCAGCATACTTATCTGCATATTTTGGCAGCTGCACGCACACACATAGACATATGTGCATATACATAGATATATACATGTACATGTATGTATGTATATACATCCATGTATATGTAAAACTGTCTATGTGTGTGTATATTTATGTACGAATACGTTTGTATATATACGCAGCAAAAATATAACAGTTTTATGTATGCATGTATGTATATACAATTATATGTGTGCATATATACACACAAGGCCCAGGCCTTCCAAGCCCATTTTTCAGTTAGCAAAAAAAGCCCAGGCTTTGAGGTTTGAAAGAGGGCCAAATCCAGCTTTTTCTGGTCGGACTCTAACCGGGTCCGGGTCTTGGGCTTTTTTGTGCCTCTATACATGTGTGTGTATATATATATATATATGTGTGTGTGTGTGTGTGTGTACGAGTGTATACATAAATATATGTATAAACCCCATTCCTTAGCCGAAAGATATGTGGCCATGAAAGTCGAAGGAAGGCTGGAATGACTACAGACGTCTACTATTGAATTCACCCGAACCAATAGACATAGTACCCGTTCTATCATGTTCCATCAACACACTAAATGGATTATACGATATATCTGGTGTGGAAGTAGGCCAACATTTTTATTGGAAAGTCGGGGTTACATATATATATATATGTGTGTGTGTGTGTGTGTGTGTGTGTAAAACATATAGGTCTCCTACTATTGGTCGGCTCATCCAACAGCCTCACCAATGGAAATAAAAAATCACAAATCTTCCAATGGTCACTATAAGGGAACCTAAGGCCAGTGAAAGACATCATTATACCAAAAGTAATTGTAATTGGATGAAACAAAACAGGCAAATCACAAGTTCTGTTATATGATGTAGAATAGTAATCGGATACGGATTAATGGAGAGTTATAGATAGACTCTAATAAGAATTGCTTATCCCATATTGTTAGGAGTTGTAGTTGTCGTCTATCTCCTAACCTCTACTTGTATATATAGTTCCTTATGTTGTAATCAACATATAGTAGAAAATAACATTTCTCCTACTTCTCTAAAGCTTTTATATGATCTCTACAAAATTTTCCGGAAGTCAAAAGGCACCACTTGTTAAAAAATTGTAACAAAACAGAGTCCCATAAAGCATGTGTGTGAGAGAGTTGGCATAAATTAAGATGGTGATCAACATAAACATCAATAAGGTTAAGCAGCTCACCCTCCTGCTCTCACAAGTTTAGTTACTTGGCTTCCAGCCCAGACCATGGCCATCAATTTCACAAATCTGCAACATTGTTATCCGATTCAAATTATCACTACGATACTTATAGTAATGATGTGACAATGATAGTGATGAAGAAGAAGAAACACCTTTTAACCGCTGTCCAATAACCCATCTTCCCAGGTGCTGGGGCAATGTAGAACCTAGACCATAAATAAACATAATTCATGTTAAGTGGATTTGTGAAGAGCAGAGTGAACTGTAAAACATATAAAGGAAGAGGGAGATGATCCTGCTGCAATAGATTGCCAATCTCCCCCTTTTGTTTACTAAGAATCAATATACTTGGTTGCTTTTTATATAATTCAGTTTTAAGCTTTGAGGATAAGAAACGTGGATGATAATATTAATGGTTCTTCAAACTAAACTATACACATCTGTTGATTAAGTGACATATTAATTGACTTATATGGACCCAGGTTCCAACTACGATGTTACTGTTGGTTAAAATTGTGAACTTACTACACAGTGGATAGTACAGCAGAATCAAATAAATGAATTACTTTTCTCACGACGTATGTTTTATGTGAGGCAAATGACAAGGTTTTTGTGTTGGTAATACTACTACAAGATTAATCTGTTAAAAGAGGTCAAAGACTGACTAATGTTCTTGTCACTCCCTTACATCTTCCTCACTAGAGATTAATCCAGTGCATAAATCAAGCAGACTGCAAACTGCATAAGCATGGATAGAGGAGAAAACAAAGATACACATGGCCCACAAACTTCTGGAATCATAGCTACGTGCTGTGTGAGTAAAAAACTCATTGAAAAGCTTAAGATGTTACACCAAAGCGGGTCATAGTGAATGACCAGATTCCAATTCAAATTCCAAAATACAAAATACAAAATTTGCTTCAGAACAGCCATCAAACATAATAACTGAAACAAATACACTTCATGAGCATGTAACAATATAATTCATTTAAAGGAGCACATGATAGTCACTTGCATAAAAGTTTTAACTGTGAGATGAAAGACTCTAGAGGAAACATAATGATCATAAAACTGTGATCACCTCATCTATCCATTCTTCAGGTAAGTGAATAGTACATTCTTGATGATAGAGTTTCTTATGGCTGCATACTATTACTTATAAATGACAAAGCAGTAAACTGTCAATGTATTTCTAGCCTTGAATTCCTTATTCATGCCTAGGAGTTTCATGATGTAAATGCCAATTTTCATAGAAGCCCAATTAATGTCTTCACCCCTCTAAAGGATGCAAATTCAAGATATGCAAAGGTTAACACTCCAAAATATTGGATTTCTGTCTGCTGCACTAAGGAGTTCATATGAATTTAACAGATATGATATGAAAATAGCGTGTATGTAATTTTTCAAAAGCAGGAGGTTCCAAGTGATAATGTCATTGTATGACCTAAATATCTAGAAGTGAATTACTCACAGCTATTAACTATTTAGGTACAAAGCACTTACCAAGCGATGAGAAAGGCAGAAAGATAATAAGCAGTGTTCAGTAGCCCGTAGGACAATATCCCTGAAATTCCATATCTTCTAAGCTTTTCCAATATCCTGAGAATTCCATGAAAAATAACACCAGTAAGAAACAAATCTCATGATACAAGTCCCAATGTTATTCACTATTCCCGCAATGGCTTCATCCCATAATTGATGAGCATTTTGCTTAAAAAATGTAAACAGCAACAGTCCTTTATTGTTTTTATCTGCAAATCATCACACATCACTATTTAAATACTAACCATAAGAATAGAAATTCAATTTTGTCACCAAAAATGTCAAAGGAATTTGATACAATTTATAAAAATTTGAGCAATTATGTGTGAAATTTGATGAGTAAACTGTAAACATATTGAAACTTGACAAAAGGGAGGACATGATGCTGTTTGGGTTTTATTGAGCGCCAGATTGCCAGTTGATGCAATATCTGAACAATTCTAGAAAGCCCAAACACCATTCGTCATAAGCGTCCAGAACTCCATCATGAACTGGAGAGACTCATTATGTAAAGTACCCAGGACAATGATACAAATCAACATGAAGTAAACGCATCCACAATGTGAAACTGAATTGGGTTGGGTAGTCCTGAGTATTGGAATCTTAAGTTCATATAACGATGGAAACAACTTGACCATGCTTGTCCAGCTGGTAATATGTGTATGCATGTATTTGTGTGTATATAAAAGCAAAAGTGAAGAAAGGAGAAAGGTGCAGAAGGCTAGACACCTACCAGTATCATCCGTAACACAGCTTGATTATGAGAGCTATCTGTCTTCCTAATGGTTTTAAAAACCAGTATACTTTAATTTTCCAAAATCAACATATTAACAATGATATGATCATATGAAATGCAAGGTGATTTCCAGGATCCGACTGCTATTATCCCAACATAAGGATAACTAGAAAACCTCCTTTATAGGTTTGCCTTTATATACATGAAATGAGTTAACAGCTAATAAAGTCAAACAGAAATATAGAATAACAGAACTAATAATAAATACAATAGCCTGAGCAATAGTAATGAAAGGCAAGTAGTTAGTACTCATGTGATGAGGATGACTTTCCTTGACTTTCATTGCCTTCCCCTGAACCCAAAACAGAACATGTGAAATATTCAGGAGCTCTGCATTAGAAGTAAGTTCTCATATGTAGCATCGCTATTGAGTCAAAATAATTCTATTAATCAATACCTTCGTGTTCTACGGAGCTGCTGGAAAGATCTGATAACCCATGAGGCTAACCTTAAAGTTAAGAGTCAACATTAGCAATATACTAAAAAATTGCAAATCAACATGTAGTTAGCAACACGAACATCACTTTGAATCTAAGTTAGATAAATAGAAGCCACTAACAAGGGATGTCCAATAGGTCATATGTTAGGCACGAAAGTACACATGCAACAAATTGTAACAGATTCTCTATTGTATTTTATATTGCTAAATCCTCCACCTTAGCAGATTCCAGGTTCCAATAGGGTCCAATATAGAAGTACATGCAGGAAGAACATCAGTATTATGAAAACAGATAAAAACATCACTCATTTTCTCTCTTACACTGGAAACATACACATATACACACATCAGGACTAGGACTACTGTGACGCTGTTTCTTCTTAGCTCCTTTATGTGAATTCCATGAAAATTGCAAAGTTTGAATCTATATACGCATCTAAACCCTAAAATACCGACAGGCAATCGAATATAATTTATTAAAATCAACATTATTAACACTTCATACAATGCTCAAACAAGAAATTTTAGCTTAAAACTTCGCTAAAATAGCAGACAACTTGACACATTCAAACATGAAAATTGTTAAATTTGTAGGAATATCGTGTAAAAAAAAGGAACCAAACTCACATCGCCACCACGTACACACCGGAGTTGTAGACATTCCCCTGTGATTTGAGCATGCTTCAAATGAAACCGCAAGTGAAAGCGAGTAGAAGAAGCAACAGGAACGTCTAATGTGTGAAAACCACACCTGACCTACAGCATTTGTCACAAAAAACACCCAAATTAGCAAGAGATAGAGCATAAATCAATAAACTGAGGTTACCGGTAGCATTACATACATGGTGGGGATGAGGTAGAGTGTTGAATCGCATACAAGTGATGCAAGACATAGGATTAAAGTATGAAAGGAGACGATAATCGGAGAATTTCGAGTGCTACAATTTCTGGTTTTCCGTTGTATAATTCTTGGCAAACGTTTCCAACAGGGGTGTTCGCGGTCCGGTTTGGGCAGATTAACCCCTCAAACGACAAACCAAACCATATTGACGGTTTATAAAATTTTCAAACCGAGCGGTTTGATATCAATTGTCCAGATCGGTCAAACCAGATCATGAAAAGACGGTCTGGTCTGACAGGTTTAGGCGGTTTGGGTTTTTAATGGACTTTAAATATTAAACTTAAAAAACATATATAATTTAGAATTTTAGATTAAATATCTATTTTAACAAAACAAAATATCTGAACAAATAAATGTAATAATTAAGCAGTTCTTGAGTACAAAGTCGAAGCAATCCAAAGTACAAACAAATAAATATATAACATATAGAAAACAAACAAATTAACAAAGTTATAACTCTATTGTGGGTATTGAATAACAAAATTCACGACTTTACAACCTTCAATGGTTCAATTCTTGAGTCTCAAGTTCTTGACCAAACAAAATAGAAGCCAAATCTAAGTTGGTTGAATCACTTGGTTGATGTCTTGATGATGTGTGCCGAAATCAAACCATGGATTAGAAAGATCAACAGATTGATGGAGTTTTTGAGGGATTTCAAAATTTGGAGACCGTCAATAACAAATGTGTCGATATGTTTAATGATTTTAGTCATCGATTTTGATTATGTTAGATGTTAGGCTAGGAATATATTTGGGTCATAACCAATAAGTTAAAAATGTTTGGCTTGCTAATATATATATATATATATATATATATATGTAGGGTTGGGTTCACGTGAGATCAATAGATTTTGGTGAGACCCGTAAGACCCACTTATATCCATTGATCAATTTTTATAGATAATGATCCAACGATTGAAATTTAGCATAAAATTTAAACTGTAGGGGTATTTTTGACCAATATAAATTTTATTTTTTAACCTTACGATAAAAAACAAATGAAAATTGATTCTTACCGCCATGATCGACTTCGTCTTCTTCCTGTGATGAACTCGATATCTCTCTCTAACGATCTCCTCTTTCTTCGACCAGTAAACATTGATTGAATGCATCAATTGGTCCAGTGCTTTGATTGAAGATCTTCAATTGACAACTCCGACTACCATTTAACCTACATCACAAAAATTCATCCAGGATGTCGATTTCAATAGAAATTGACATTGACGTTGCCTCAATTCTGCACTGAATTCTCTACCTTAATTCAAGTAAGAAAACTTTTACATAAAACGTAATTTGTTTATTTTTAATTTTTGCTTTCCTTATAATATAGTTGATAAGAATGTAGGCTTTGATCTAGGTTTTAAGATATTTCAGTCTCAGGGAAAAGGATGTCTAATGAAGATGATCAGCAACTTATCTCAAACAATGTTTTCGACAATGCATATGGTAATTAAGGCCATTAGCTTAATTTGAATGATTGTTTTTGTTGTGAAGATTCATTAACTGGATGCAACTATTCAAAACTCCCTAAAAAGATGTTTTTACATATTCTGATTGTAGGAGAAAGAATGTCTAATGAAGATATTCACAAGATAATCTCAGATGATGTTAATGATGGTGAACAATGTAATCAAGGTCATTGGTTTCTTTTAACTGATTGTTTTTTTTTTTTTCATTTTGGAGGTTTTTAAACTGAATATGCTTGTACTTTTTAAGGAATATCTTAACATAAAGCATTAACACAGAGTATAGCATTGCACAAAGTAACTACCTGATTGAGGAATAGTAAAATTGGCCATACCTTCACAACAGGCATGCTGTGAAGGATGTTGGGCAGATCATGGTTTGCTTCACAAAA
>NW_020201911.1:0-1205 GCF_001531365.2 Cynara cardunculus var. scolymus
CTTGGTTATCATTTGTTCCTTGTTTTCTCTTTGGGCAAACATTTCTTATATGGTCTGGACTCCCACAATCAAAACACAATCGCTTTCGGCAATCCTTCATGGAATGACCCCCTATGTGGCATCTTTGACAAATGATGCAATTCCCCCAGTGCGGATATTTGCATTTATTGCACTTAGGCTTGCTTCCTTGGTTTACCACCTGGGTCTGAACCCCAAAATTTCCTACTACTTTCCTATTCTTGTCAAATCTTCCCCCAGATCTTTGGTTTCCATGTTCTTCCATCTTTCTCTTTCCTTTGGTGAATTCTCCAGACCGAACAGCATTATTCGTGAGCTTGGTAGCAATGTCTATTGCCTCCTGAAGGGTCTTTGGGTTTGTCGAGGTTATATTTCCTCGAATCTCTGGAGACAATCCCCAAATATATCTCTCGATTCGAACTTCCCCAGGTGTCACCAAATGTGGCACTAAATTTGCTAACTCATGGAATCGAGTAGTATATGCAGCTATGTTTTCCCCTTTCATCTCATKGTTCCATAATTCCCTTTCCAACTTTTGGAGTTCACTCCTTGGACAATATTCGTCCTTAAGTAGTTTCTTGAACTCCTCCCATGAAAGTTGGTTGGCCGTTTCCCGACCCCTAGTTTGAACTAATGTGTTCCACCATGTCAGTGCTCGGCCTTGCAATAAGCATGCAATATATTCTACTTTGTTTGCTTCTATGCATTTACTGATATGAAGGACATCTTCCATATCCTCAATCCAAGTTAATAATCCTACGGCTCCCTCGGTTCCATGGAATTCTTTTGAGCTGCAGGATCTGAAGGATTTATAGGTGCATTCCCTGGGTGTTCTAGGCTCATAATTGGTTGGTTGGTTAGCGTTCAGCCCTGCCGCTACCTGGCTGACAACTACCTGGCTGACAATGCTAGGCAGTGTGGCTAAGAGTTGTTCTGACACGAGTCATGCAACTTCAGGGTTTTCTCTTCTTGGCGGCATTTTGTAAGGCCTAAGTCAGAAGGGAACTTCGTCATTTTCATGGCAATATCATTGATAATAACTTMTAGTCATTTAAATGATGCAAAGGATATTCATCTTGTGGATAACATTCAAGCATTTACATAATCGAACAGAATAATTTATATTCAACCATGGCTTGGTGTAGATAAGCATTTCTCAAAAGACGTCATAAGTTCATAGTTGTTTA
>NW_020201911.1:6110-7695 GCF_001531365.2 Cynara cardunculus var. scolymus
ACCGCTGAATTAGTACTACTACGAACTGTAGGACCTAATTAAGTGTACGAGCTACTTATGGTCATTCGTAAAATAATGGGGCACGTTGATCAGGTAAGGCTCAGTAGCGTCTCAAGTTTATACATTGTGGTAGATTTACATTTATTAAGTGCAAAAAGATTACACATAAGTTTGCAAATAATTGGTTTACGCATTAAAATGTTTTATGCTTGTGAAAACCCGTGAGCTCACCAACTCTTTATAGTTGAATCGTTTTATGTTCCATGCTTTTCAGGTAACAAGTAAGAAATGAAGTACTTTGGGAGCATACTTGTGGCAAAACCGATTAAGTTCGGAATGGATGTTTTTGTAAAAGAAGTATTTATCAAAATTTGGTTATGATATTAAACTTGTTTTATTTTGTAAAAATTGAAAGGTGTTATTTATTAATTGTTGCTGTGACTCGCTTACCTGTTACATCTCGTGTTTCCGCTTTAGCGGGGTGTGACAATACTTATATTATTTGCTATAAAAATAGTCCATAAATTATACATTTTAAAAATCAATGCCCTTTGCACATAAAGCTGCCATTTGGACCGAATGTAAATTCTGTTTCTGGAATTTTTGGTCTCACAAATCACTGTAAAAAAAACCTTCCATTAGTCATTTTGTGTCCAAATTTTTATTACATCAAAAATAATGAGTGAAACAGATTTTTCCCAAATATCAAGAATTTTGGATGGTTTTAAGGCACTCATCATTACCATACCACTTTGAGTGTCACAGTCCCCAAGGCAGATTGCACACTCTTTGAGTGGCGGCCATTTGGGGGGTCTAAACTCATCATTTTTCAGTGATTTTCATTTTATTTTAAAGCTAACACATAAGGCTAACTTCTAGAAAAAGAATCACCCATTTTAATTGAGTTTTGAAGAAGATATAATCGTTTTAAAAGGCATGCAAGATTCTGTCAGCAATGCTCTTTATGCACCATAATCTTGTATCAAGAACTTGAAGGCTCAAAACTTAATATTTTTGAGTGAGACCAGTTGAATTAGAAAGATAACTCATTAAAATAAGTTCTAGAAGAAAAATAAACCATTTTGGAGAAATATCCAGAGAGATATGGTCGTCCAAAGTGGGTTTTACCTACTGTCAAGTGTGTTGTTGCACACTTATTTTGTTTTAAACACTTGAAGGTTCAAAGCTTACTCTTTTTATGGACAAAAACCCACATGAAAACACTTTTTCCAACTTTTCTTGAGTTCTAATGTTTGTATATCATAGATTTTCATCATTTTGAGGACATTTTCATGTCATTGATGTATAATCTCCCATCTTAGATTCTCAAGAAAGTTTGTTTATAAAAAGGAGAAAGAAGAAAAGTGTATAAGATGAGAAATCATGCCGAAAAATAAGGATAATGTAACTAGTCCATTACCTTTGCTTGCTACTTCTTGAAGGGTTGAATGTTCTTCTAGTTGATGGATGTTGAAGGGTTTTGGAGGGTGATTTCGGTTGGAGCGGAAGAGGAAATGAAGATTTCAAAAGAAATGGGGTTTTTATATGTGTTTTAAATGTGAATAAAAGGGCCGACCTTTTAAGG
>NW_020201911.1:8325-24150 GCF_001531365.2 Cynara cardunculus var. scolymus
TGACGATTGGGATTAAAATTATAATTTTTGAAAGAAAAATACCAAGAGAATAATTCTTAAAGAAAATTAAAAAGGATAGACCCAAAAAAAATTTAAATCCTATTTAATTGTAAGATAAATGCGAATTATGAAGTTTTGATCTTTCAAAAACTCATGTGGTATAGTTTTTTATGACCATCGAACCAGAGGGGTTCTGGTTGGTCATGATTATTGTGGGGGAACCAGAGGGTGTCTTGGATGGCTTTGTATGAAGAACCAAAGGGGCTCTAGTTGTGCATTGTGAAGGATAAAGCCTTCAAATGTGGGGTTAGATGAGACAGAGGCCCTAGATAGACAAACCATAGGCTTTAGCTGATCATTTAAACCCAATAAAGAAAAAAGTTGACCTTAGAAGAGGAACCAGAGCGGCTCTGGTTGATCTATTAGATATACCAGAGGGGCTCTGGTTGTGAATGAAGATCAAAGTTATCCAAGTTTAAGCATTGAGGTAGTCAAGAGACTCTGGATAGACAAAGCAGAGGCTCTAGGTGGCCTTAATGCTACATTAGAAATCAAGAGAGTGAGCTAGAGGTCCTCTGGATGATAGTGAAGGACAACCACAATGTTGATGGTTTACTTTTGAYCCCTTATAGGTATACTTTCTCCCCCTGAAAATGAGCTTGGGGTTGGGAGAGATTAAAAAACTCCCCCAAGACCAAGAATAGGGAGGTTTTTAAAAGCCAGAGGCTATGGTCTATACAACCAGAGGCTCTAGTTGTGAAGGACGGTATTGGGATGAAGACTTGGTGAAAWWGGGGGRTTGTCCATAGAACCAGAGGGTCTCTGGTCCTAAAAGAATGAAAAACAGAGACTCTAGTCTTTAGAACYAGTAGMTCTGGTCTTAAAAAATGACACCTAGAAGGCTATACCACGATTCCTTTGGACCATCAAGAAAGTCTGCTTACTACAACCARAGGGTCTCTGGTTGTAATAAGGTGATGGCTTTGTCCATAGAAGACTTGGATTTTGACAAGTCATGGATTTTGTTCAAAAAACATGTGATCCGGAGGCTCTGGTTTATTGAACCAGAAGTTATGGTTACATAAAATGATAAAAAAATCAAGTGTTGTATAAGGGGAAATGGAAATATGGAGAGTAAGTGGGACCAGAGGAGCTCTGGTCCTTAATACCTTGAATCCAGAGGCTCTGGTCTTAAGAACCAGAGGCCCTGCTCGATGAGTGGTGCAAGTGTTAAGACAAAACCCTGCTTTGGACCAGAGGAGCTTTGGTTCCAATGAGTAAAATGTGTGGCCTAAAGAAATACAAGTGTTTTGAATTATCCAAGGGCTCTAGTATAAAATATTTGTTTTCATGGGCCATAATATATCATTTTCAGCAAAACCTCGAGATATAGAAAATTTCTGGCTTGATGGATGATCTGACTTAAGTAGTGTAATTCAACATACCCATCTTGCTAACAAGAAAAATAAATCTTTTCTCAGCAAGTTGAATATCTGTGGGAACAATGTATATCTCTATGGTTCCCTTTTCTATGTGGTCTTTGAGAAAATGGTACCATACATCAATATGCTTTGTCTTGGAGTGCTGCACTGGATTTGTAGATATTGTTATTGCACTTTTGGAGTCACAGAGGATGAGGATTTTCACATAATGGAACCCATAATCCTTTAGTTGACTTTTCATCCAGAGCACCTGTGAACAACAACTAGCAGCAACAAAATACTCTGCTTCTGCTGTAGATGTTGAGACACAATTTTGTTTTTTGGATGTCCAACTAACTAGCTTGTCTTCCAAAAGTTGACAGCTCCCAGACGTACTATTTCTATCAAGCTTGCACCCTGCATGATCTGCATCTATATAGGCTATTAGTTCAAAGCCAGAGTTATTTGGATACTAGAGACCCAAGGAAGGGGTTCCTTTTAGTATCTAAAGATCCTCTAAACTGCACAAATATGAGATTCTTTAGGATTTTTTTGATATCTTTCACAAAGACAAGTAGCAAACATTATATCTGGCCTACTAGTTGTGAGGTACAGGAGTGACCCAATCATGCCTCTGTATGTTGTTACATCTATAGCTTGCCTGATTGATCAAAGTACAACTTTGCTTTTGTGCGCATTAGAGTTCTCATAGATGATGAATTTGAGAGATTATATTTTTTTCAAAAGGTTAGTCACATATTTGGAACGATTGATGAAAATTCCTTCTGACGTATGTTTTATTTGAAGACCCAGAAAAAAACTTAGTTCCCCCATCATGCTCATCTCAAATTTGTTTTTCATTAGGTCAAAGAATTTTTCACAAAATTTGGAGTTAGTTGAGCCAAATATAATGTCGTCTACATATATTTGGACAAGTAAAATATCACCTTTCTGTCCTTTGACAAAGAGAGTTGTGTCGATTGTACCTTTTTCAAATTCATTGGTTGTAAGAAAAGTAAAGATAGTTTCATACCAGGCATTGGGTGCTTGTTTAAGCCCATAGAGAGCTTGATCCATAAAGTAGACGTACTCTGGATGTTTGGAGTTTTAAAACCCAGGGGTTGCTGAACATAGACTTCTTCTTGTAATTTTCCATTTAGAAAGGCAGACTTGACGTCCATCTGATAAACCTTGAATCCGTTGTATGCTGTATAGACTAAGAATATTCTGCTAGACCCCATCTTCTAAAAGTGTAAGGAAGAAGTCTCTTACTCTAGTCTGTAGGACTTAGTCTATTGAAGCAGTCTAGACCAAGAGCTCTTATACAAAAGACATCAAGAGATAGAGTTCTTAGTYAAKAGCCAAGTGTTACACATGTAGAGCCCGCGCTCTATTCCATGGAAGATTATGCCTTAAGCGCCAAAAAGGTTAAGTGCTTGATACWGAGCTTMACTCCAGACACAAAGCYWYYRCATAGTACATGCAAAGCCTCTGGGTCTTCTACTTCCATGGAATGCGTGCAYAGTTCAAACTTTTTYGCAAGACTTCTAACAGAATCAAGGCRGCTTGACTTAGTCCGCTYYACTTTTCAAGGAACGTGAAYGATAAGGATGTAGAACAAGACTCAGAGATTCAAGCCAAGATTCTAGGAGATTCTGTTTAGCTTAGTCGTATATCAGGAGGCATCCTCCTCAGTTTACAATAACCTGAAAAGTCCCGAATTAGACTATAGCAAAATTTTGTGAGAATACAATTAGATTGAGAGTTTCTTTCTTTATTCTTCTCATCTAATAAAAGCTTCTGACGTATTTAAGGTCATCTTTCTTTCATAACTTTATCTTGAATACTTTGTTAGACCTTTCCAGTTACATAGGTTTTACTTCACCCACACTTATTTATCTGTGTTTTCTGATATTAACAGAATCTAGGTTCCAACAATTGATATCAGAGTCTGCTAATCAAATAAATTGATTAGTCGATGGATATCCAAAAGGATACTTCTCTTAATTTGGTTATTCATTTTTTAAAAATGCATTTCATTCCGATCTTTAATCAAATTCTGTTTGAAAAACGTTCGCTTTCGTATTCTCAAAATCTGTCAAAACTCGACTATTCTCACTTTCTAGTCAACTTTTTTCTCAAATCTTTCAACGGAATGTCTAACCAATTGTGGAACTCCACGTACAACGCCGATTCCCTCACAAAACCTCCTACTCTCATTCGGAAGAATATCCCCAATGAAAGATCAGGATGATCAATTTCTATGAAGGTCTCAACCTTGAATTATACGAGTCTATTTTAAATGGCACATTCGTACCTACTACTCTAGTCCCCAGAATTCCTRCTGCTGGTGACACGGTCGAAGTACCCGCAAGGCRAGTTCCCAAGCTCCRTAGAGATTGGGACGATGAAGACAAAAGAAGGGTGGAAATGGATCAAAAAGCCAAGAGGCTTTTCATCATGGCCCTTCCCAATGAGATTTTTCAATYTATGGATGCCTGCGATTCTTCCACATWCCTATGGGATCAATTGGCWGACCAGCTGGAAGGAGGAATTAAGATGAAGAAGAACCATCTTGCTCAATGTCTGAATGAGCACAACAGTTTCCAAGCTCTCCCAGATGAGTCTCTCGAGCAGAATTATCACCGGTTCAACACCCTGATCAACAAATGTAGGAAGTGTGATGTGATCAGGACTCAAGAGGAAAACAACATGCTCTTCTTGAAGATGTTGAATGTTGAATGGGGGAACTTATCCATGTCCCTCCAGGCAAATCATGACCTGGAGCAGTGGAGTCTTCATGACGTATACGACACCTTGCAAGCGCAGGAGCAAGAGGTGCAGAAGGCCAAGGTCGCTCTGGTGGACCACTGGCTCTCATCTCTGACTCTAAAGAGACTAGGTCTAGTTAACCACACAGAGAACAGAGATCGATGGAGGAGAAAAGAAGAGGGAAGAAGGCTCTTGTTGTGGAGACCGACGATGAAGACAAAGCTTGAAGCTCTGAGGATGATGACATTAGTGCATTCGCACATTTCTTGGCTCTAATTACCATGGAATTTCAAAGAAAATTGGGAAAGAAAGTCTTCGACAAGATAGGAGGTCGAAGTGACAAGGGTAGAGGCAGAGGATTCGAAGGAAAGAACCCTTCTTCTTTACAAAATAAGAAGGAGAAGAACAGTCAAAGAAGAAGAAGCATGCTGTAAGATGCTTCAGAAGTGGTAAGATGGGCCACAACTCCAAAGAGTGCAAAGGCCCTTTGGTGAAAGATGAACTGTACTATAAGAATAAGTACAAATACAATCGATCCCAGAGGAGCCTCATGGCCGAGCAAGAAAACTGTGTGTCTGACTCCTCGTCTGAAGAAGAAGACCAAGCTCACTTATGTGGCATGGCTGTTGAAAATGATGCAGAAGAGTCGGGATCTGGCTCCGACTCCCAGGTATGTTCTACCTCTAGTTATTCTCATTCCGATCTGGAAGAAAGTATCTCTACTTTTACCCAAGATTTTCTAAAACTACAACAAAAATTCTCTATTGAAAAGTCAAAAAGAAAATCTTTAGAAAAGAAAAAATAGTTCTTTGAACGAGAAACAGAGTTGTTATCTGTAGAAAAACAAGAACTTTTAGTGGAAAAAGAAAAAAACTTTTAGAAATAAAATGCTCCACTGAAAATAATTCAGAGTGCTCCAAACTAAAAGCGGCCATACAGAAAAAGGAAAAAGAATTTTTAGAAAAAGAGCGTGAGAGGTTAAATTCTGAATCTGTGACAAAAATATTTTGAAAAGGAAAGGAATTCCTACACCAGAGCTTGCCAAGAAGAGAGCTATTGATTAAAAAATATCAAGATGCTCAGCAAGTGTATGAAAAGATAAACTCTCAACAAGATATAGCAGGAATAGCTTATACAGACCTAGACCTCACCTAGAAGAAAAAATCTACTCTCGAGTCTGTCTTCAGGTTAGGGGTAGAGCAAAAACCCGATTTTCCAGCTTTGCGTAAAAAACTCACCGTTTAAAAGATATAGACTTGAAAATGGGGTAAGAACTCAAAAACAGAAATTTGAAAATATTTATTATTCTTCAAAAGGTATGCAACCAACGTTTTACAATGCTAGGAATGATTGTAATAAGATGTTTTATGAATCTAATAAACCTTTTTGTCATCAAAATTGTGTTTATTCTTGTGAATGTCTCTCTCTGCTACAAAAGTTAAAGCAGCACCTCTCTAATCCCAACTGCTTTCTCTTTGGGTCATCAAGGATTAATTGCAAGAAGACCCAGAAGAAAAAGAATACTCCCACGGCCAAATCTGGTAAACCAGACTGTAAGTCTGGTAAATGAGGTATTGAGACAGATCGTCTCCCTCAGTCCAATGTAAAATCTCCTAAGCCTAATCATCGAGGACAATCATGAAATGGGTACCTAAATCCTATAATTTGTTTTGCAAAAGCCGCATGTGGATATTTGGTATCTTGAGTCCGGATGCCATAGACACATAACCGGCAATAAGAGGCTACTCTCCTCATGCAAAGAGAAAATTGGAGGGAGAGTAACCTTTGGGGATAACATGCAAGGAGAGATAAAAGGCTACAGAGATCTTCACCAAGGTAAGGTTTCTATCTCTAAGGTTTCTTATGTCTCTGGGATTAAACATAATTTTTTGAGCATAAGTCAACTTTGTGATTCTAGCTATAATGTCAAGTTCCGAAAGGAAGCTCATTTAATTATGTCAGAATCAGGCCAGGAGTTGCTAAGAGCCAAACGTAAGGGTAACCTATACCTTATGAACTTGTCACCAAGATATAATTCAGAGACACTCTGTCTCATATGTCGTAAGTGTGGAGGCATGGCTCTGGCATCACAACTTGTCTCACTTGAATTTTCAAAATATAGAGAAGCTTGTGAAAAACAATCTGGTTGACGGACTACCAGCCATAAAGTTCTAAAAGGACCATCTATATCCTGCTTGTGAAATGGAAAAGCTCAAAAGAGCATCCCACAAGACAAAGACATATATCTCTTGTGTTAGACCTCTGCATATGCTTCTTGTGGATCTCTGTGGTCCAATCTCTGTGCAGATTTGTCTGGCAAAAAGTATATCCTTGTGCTTATTGATGAATTTTCACGATATACTCTGATTGTGTTTAGAAGGTAGAAGTCAGATGTCCCAAAGCTATTGATCAAACAAATGACAAAGATTCAAGTCCTTCTACATAGAAAAATTCAAAAGTTGAGAAGTGATAACGGAACTGAGTTCACAACGCAAAAATCGATGCGTACCTGGATGGTGAGGGCATATTTCAAAACTTCTCTGCTGCAAGAACATCACAACAAAATGGTGTAGTGGAAAAGAAGAATCGTACATTAGCTGAAACTACAAGAACAATGCTTGCATACTCTGATCTTCCAACCCATTTTTGGACAGAAGTGATCTCAATCGCATGCTTTATTCAAAATAGAGCAACAGTGGTTAAGAGACACATGAAAACTCCTTATGAACTCATTAACCAAAGAAAGCGTTAAATTTTTGCACATCTTTGGTTGCAGATGCTTTATCTTAAATGATCGTGATCATCTTGGCGTGTTCGACAAGAAGGCCAATGAAGGCAAATTTCTTGGCTACTCTGCACATGCCAAGGCCTACAGAGTCTTCAACCTACAAACCAAGACTGTCATGGAAAGCATCAACGTCTCGTTCGACGATAAAGAGCTCGTGACTTCAGAGTACCTCAGCTCTAGACTCGATCTAAACATGACGACTTCCAATTCTCGAACGAAGTCAAGGGAATTGGAACACAGACAATTAGTTGAAGACTTCTTTGATGATGAGGACATCTCTGTGCGTGCACCCATAAATGACTCTGCACGTGATCATGAAGAGCCACAAAACTGCAAGCACATCAATATATGGCCCTTCTCACACCTCTGCTTCCTCTAGTGATCAAGCGAATCCACAACCAGAGCCCTCCAGCTCTAGATCAGATCCCAGTCCTTTAGAGCTAGAGCAAAATATCTCTATCTCTGAACCTGGTTCCTYTGTACCATCATCCGAGGGGGAACAAGCAGAGCCTTCATCACCTTCCATGAGCCAAATACCAAACATATCAATGGAACATGATCCAATGACTCCATCTTCTATTCTAGTCCCAACAACATGATGGACAAAAGATCATCCTCTTCATCAAGTCATTGGTGAACCTTCAAGTAGTGTGAAGACAAGAGTTGTCACTGTGAATGAATGTTTATTTGTAAACTTTCTAAGCATGATAGAGCGTAAAAAAGTTCATGATGCCCTAGAGGACCCTAGTTGGGTCGACGCCATGCAAAAAAGCTCCAACAGTTTGAAAGAAACAAGTATGAAGTCTTGTTCCTTTACCAAGAGATATAATTGCCAGTGGCTGTAAGTGGGTTTTCAGGAACAAGAAGAATGAGGATGACATCATAGTCAGGAACAAACCCAGACTCGTAACAAAAGGCTATTGCCAAGAAGAGAGCATAGACAATGATGAGACCTTTGCTCCAGTTGCAAGGCTAGAAGCTATACACTTATTCCTAGCCTTCTCTGCACATAAAGGATTTCGAGTCTATCAAATGGACATAAAGTCAGCCTTTCTAAATGGTAAGCTGAAAAAGGAAGTCTACATTCAACAACCTCCAGGGTTTGAAAGTTCCAAACACCCATAGAATGTCTACTTCTTAGACAAAGCTCTATATAGACTTAAACAAGCTCCACAGGCCTAGTATGAACGTGTTTCATCCTTTATTTTATCAAATGGTTTTGAAAAAGGTAAAATCGATACCATTTTGTTATTAAGTGGCATAAAGGTGAGATGCCCCTAGTCGAGATCTATGTGGATGACATCATATTTGGTTCAACAAAACAGAGACACTGTCATAAGTTCTCTGCCTTGATGAAGAGTGAGTATGAAATGAGCATGATGGGAGAATTAACATTCCTCCCCGGCTTGCAAGTAAAACAAAGAGAAGACGGTATCTTCATTAGCCAAGCTAAGTATGTCTCTAACATATTAAAGAAGTACCAACTTCATAACTCTTCAGTCATGAGAAGAACACCAATCGCAATAGGGACTAAGCTTGATGCACATCCATCTGGAAAACCGGTGGATGTCAAGACTTAGCATGGCATGATTGGATCACTATTGTATCTCACGGCTAGTCGACCTGATATCATGTTTGCTATGTGTCTTTGTGCTAGATATCAAGCAAATTTTAAGGAATCTCATCTCTCTGCTGTCAAAAGGATCTTTCAATATCTAGACGTGACTCAATTTTTGGGTCTCTAGTATCCTAAGTATTCTGGGTTTGATCTTATCGTGTATACAGACTCTGATCATGCATGATGTAAATTTGACTGAAAGAGTACTTTAGGGACCTGTCAACTGCTTGGTGACAAGCTAATTAGCTGGACATCCAAGAAGCAGAATTAGGTACCTACTTCGATTGCAGAAACAGAGTATGTAGCCGCAGCAAGGTGTTGTTCTCAAGTAATTTGGATTAATACTCAACTCAAAGACTATGGCGTTGAGTTTGACAAAATTCCAATCCTCTGTGATTCTAAAAGCGCGATTGCGATCCCAACAAATCCAGTACAACATTCAAAAACAAAGCACATCGATGTACGTTACCATCTCATCAAAGACCATGTAGAGAAAGGTACGATTGAAATATTCTTTGTCGATGCAGATCATCAACTTGCTGACATTTTTACTAAGGCTCTTGATGAAAAGCGATTCAATTTCTTAGTTAGCAAATTGGGTATGCTGAATCTTCATTAACTCAGACAGAGACACAATATGTACTATATATAGCCTTTGCATCCTTCTTGAGCATATTTCTGTTTGAAACTTGTTTTCTTTCTTTTGACTATGAGATAGAGCTTCTGCATCTTCTATGCTGAGCCTCTTGCTTGTCTCTTTTGTCTTTTTGTCATATAGAGTTTCTGTATCTTCTATACATAATATTGTTCACCATGCTTATACACTTCTTATGATTTTTTGATCCAAGCATAGTTTAAGGGGGGGAAAGCTCCGGTAGCTTAACTCAATAGGGAGCACCGGATCATCCACCATACAGAGCCTCTGTATGTACTGGGCGTCTGTCTTTAAAACTTCGCGTTTATAAGAAAGAAGATATGTGTAGTCCAACCATGAGTCTATGATGAGTTTCTACGGTATGTAATCTTTATCTCTACCATACTCTGATTTCATTTCTAAATCAATGTACAACTCTCATGTAGAGCAACTCTTTATCCCATAATACAGAGCATCTGCCTCGAGATGGTTGTTATCCTTTTCTTTGACCAAGAGTATGAGTTCTCCTCTTTTTCCCTAAGCGTTTTTGAAATATCCTTATCTTTTAATGGAAGGCGTATGGTCTTTTTTATTTTTTTAATAGAAGCTATCATTTACTAATGCTTACCGCTTGTATCCCTAATGTTTCAAATATGGGAGGCGGGATTCACAGCCTGTCAAGCCACATGGCTTCTCCCCACAGGCTGGTGAATAACCGCTTCAGTTTTGATGCTTCGGAGACTGAATTCACTCGAGTGCCTATAAGGAAATCCCTATTTAAACAAGTAATTATCCCAAAAAAAAATTACCATAACACCAAGTATTTGCTCTCTTTATTGTCTTCAAGAAATCAAAGCATCACCGCCATTGATGAACACCCAAGCTCCAAAATCATCAACCTGTTGTTCGATCAATCGATCTTCATCCCTAAAAACTAAAAATCAAGAACTGATTTGACGAAACTCTAATCTTTTAAAACTTTCATCTTCTACGCCCAAAACCAGCAAAAATGTCTTATTCTGCCTTCGATAACTCCCAAACTCAAACTACTACCCTCACTGACTCCCAACGTGGGATTGTTGGTGAATATTACGTTCCCTCCACCAAGGAGTACGTCTCCATTCGCATCTCAAGGTCGTTGTTTTCGCGCATCCTTCAAATACCAACCAAGATAGATCTTGGATTGAACGAGTACGTCCCTCTCCCATTCGGGGATGAACTGGTGGCGATCTTGAAAATGTTGGGGTTCAACCAAGCCATTCAGTACCTGTCGCAATATCAACGACAGTTCCTGCCACCAATGTAGAACACTATGTTCACATTGGTAAACCGTTTGCTGATAGGAGAAATCGGTAGCCTCGATATATGCTCGACCAACATTCTGTAGATCGTGTATGGGATCTTCTTTGATCTGTCTCTAGACTATCCATTGATCCTCTACACGGAGTTCCAAGCTATAGTCCCCAAGAAGAACCTTGACGTCTCAAACGGGAAGGATTCACCAGCTTGCTCTTCTCCTAAGACCTAGCATTGAGGAGCACAACATTAACGTTGCAAACCTTCTTGTTCACAAGGTAAACACACTCTCAACGTACAACCCTACTGTGCTCTTCTTCYAAGCATTGAGGAGCACAACATTAATGTTGCAAAACTTTCTGTACGCTAGGCACTAGAACAAGTGCCTCGAACCTGGACACGCATAGGAACAACCCTAGAGGGCGAGGGCGTAGAAGAGGCAGAAAGGCCTTTACCTGCAGGGGAGAAAATAAGGAAGGATATAAGGAGGGAGCAGAAGAGGAAGAGGCTGGAGGCCAAGAAACAGAGAGAGAAGGAAGAAAAAGAAAAGGAAAGGCAGGTAGAGAAGGAAAGAGAAGAAAAAGAAAGACAAGAAAGAGAGGAGAGAGTAAGAAGAGAGGAAGAGGAGAAGAGTAGAAAAAAGAGGCTATGCGTCAACTAGGACTTCTTTCAAGTTCTGATGCAAAGGACACTGAGGAAGAACAAGAACAATAGCTTAGTGATATTGCTTGGTCCAATGCAGCAAATGACGGGGAAGACGCTCTTGATGATAATGTTGGCATAGCTGTTGAATTTAAAGAGAGTAAAGAGGATGATGAGGGAGGAGCGGGAGAAGTTGCTTTGGCTCCGGAAGAGCCAGAGCAGCATAGGACATTAAATAGGCACATTTATTTCCCAAGCCCAACTCCCAGTGCAAGCACATCATCTGAATCTGTTGGTCGAGCAACATGAGTCATTGAACAAGTGGCGCACACCTCGAACCTTAACCAGCCTACCCAGCCAGAAGTAGCATCTGCCCCTGGTTAAGAAAGCGAAAGGGAAACCACATTCCAGGGCTAACCCTCTCAAAAGGGTGAAACCATTGAAAATATAAGTGGCATATCTCCCCATGCCACACTACTTTTCCCTACAGAGGAATGCGTTTCCTCTGCACTAGAAATTCCCCATCCTTGTTCAGAGCAAGGCGTAGGTGCACATGGCTTGGAGACTCTCGACCGGTCTCTTAGTCCAATCATAAAGGGTTCCTCTGTAGACTCTAAATCTGCTAAAAAAACTCCTCCTGACAAAACAGTCGTAGTGTCTTCTCCTCCATGAGAGACACAAGGATCGGTTGGAAATCCTTCCTCAACCAATGTTAAACAAGTCGAGACTGAAGGTGTCATAAGAACAAGGACTGAATTTGGCCCATGTGTTGAGCTAGAGGTTACCCCTACAACATACATCACAAAGGATGAGTTCCAATCCTTTGCGACCAATGTGTTGTGCTCATTGAATGAGCTAAAACTCGACATGGCCCGTGTAGAGCCATCTTCTTCTGCATCTGCTCTGGATGAAGTTCGATCATCTTTATCTTGAATACTTTATTAGACATTTCCAATTACATAGTTTTTACTTCACTCATACTTATTTATCTATGTTTTTTGATATTAAGAAAATCTGGGTTCCAACATATTTTGATAGCTTCAGGCCTAGCAATGGGGGCGAAGGTTTCATCAGAGTATATCCCTTCTTCCTGAAAGTATATTCGGATAACTATGCCATTTTCCATTTTCGTCTTTCTTGTTTTTGAAGACCCATTTGGTCACAATTGTGGTTTTGCCTTTAGGAAGAGGCATGAGGGACCAAGCTTTGTTTCTCTCAAACACAAGCAACTCTTCTTGCATGGCGTCTATCCAGTTTGGATCTTGTAAGGCTTCAGAGATCTTCTTTGGTTCAATCATGCTTAAGAAGTTTGCAAAGAGGCATTCATTTTCTATGGAAGATCTTGTTTTAACACCAGATGATGGATCACCTATAATTTAGTGATGAGGATGGTCTTTTGTCGACTTGGTACTTGATTGAGGTTCTTGAGCAACAGGATGCAGTTATTCATTGACATAATTTGTAGTTGGAACTGCTTGCTACCCCTCAAGTAGATTTTCTCAAGATTCTTGTTCTGGTTCTAGAGTGGTAGAGGATGTAGACGGTGAAGTAACAGGAGATTCAGAAAGAGGTATACCTTGAATGTCTGAGATCTCATGTAGTTCATCAGCTCTGGGAGTTAGTTTTGCATTGGTCACCGTTCTAGAAACTGCAACTTCTTCAAACAAGTCTTCGAAGAGTTGAGCTAGTTCTGATTCTCTTGGTTTGTGGAATGATGAATCAGAGGCACCTTGTGTTAGCCTCAGTTCTGAACTGTGTTGTCCCAAAGTCTTAGGTGATGCATCATCAAAGGACAAATTGATGCTTTTCATTATAACCGGGTTTCAGACAACTTGGGTTCAGGTAACCTTTTTATGTGATTATTCTCTGAAATACGTGATGGCATGCATGTTATTTAATTAGCTGCATGAATAGTATGCATATACGTGGCAACATGCATGATGTAGAGATTATGTGCATATTTGTGGAAATATGATGTTATGCATGCATGAGTATAATTCTGTGCATATATGAGAAAGTGATTAAATTATATGCACATTTGATAATATGCATATGTGAATCATCAATATTTTAATAAGTAAGTGGGTAACCTTCATGGTTAAGAAAAGTGAGTTTTAAAATATTAAAACCCACCGCCTGTGAGTTTAATAATAGTAAAAGATTCCCACTGCCTTATTAAGAAATATATATAGAAAGGTGAAAAGATAAGATCTTATCTTATCTTGACTTTGGGAAAAGAAACGTTTTTTAGAGAAAAGAAAGTGTGTGGCGGTGGAAGTGTTCTAAGAAGGATTTTGCTTAGAAAGTGATTCAAGGAATATGTGTGTTTGAAACTAACAATCTATGCTTATTAAAGTGAGTTGTTGATACTGAAAACGTTATATGGTGTTATTTAAACTATTGGGTTTTGATAGTTTGATATAAGAAAAAAGATGGGTAAAACTGTTTTCTAACAGTTTATAAATATATGTGTATGATCTTGGACTTGGAAACTATTTTCGAAAGATGATGAAGATTTGGCTTCGTAAAAACAGTTTATGGATAATATCCTATTTCAAGGATTTAAAAAAGATTTTGAGTTTTGGAAATGAGGTTTGAAAGAACTGTTTGTTCTTGAGTTTCAAAGTTTTAAAGATAAAACTGTTTTGAAACCATTATTGGTTAAAAACTATAAATGATATTCTTTCAAGGCGGTTGTGACTTCGGTCTGTCTTTGTTTGGGATTAATCTATAGATTTTGTGGATAAAACTATGGTTGTTGTTTCATCAAGACGATTGTGACTTCAACCTATCTTCGTTTCGAACAAATCCATAGATTTTGATTAGGAAATAAGGGTGGCATATCAAGGAGATGTGTACCATAGGATAAGGGTGACATATCAAGGAGAGGTGTACCTTCAGTTATAAGGGTGGCATATCAAGGAGAGGTGTACCTTTGAATATAAGGGTGGCATTTGTGTGTGGAATTATTATAGCTCTTGCTATTATGTCTCTTAAGATTACAACAGACTTGAGTTGTTACTTCTYTGTGATTTGAGGACTCARAGATGTTGTTCTTAATAGAAATGATAGTATTGATGTTATTGAGAAGGGGAAAACTTGGCCTGTGGCCAATGGTTTTGGATAAACTCTGTTTTGGAACAAGTGTTTGATTTAAGAGGAACCAGAGAGGCTCTGGTTGGTCCTTGAAAGGAACCAGTGGGGCTCTGGTTGGTCCTCATAATAGAACTTGAGGGCTCTGAATGATGTTTCGATTTTGATGCAAGTGTTTTACTAAAAGTTTAAGTTATACCCGAGACTCTGTATCTATTAGATATGTGCTCTGTGTCTCAATCATATTTTAAGTTATTTTTAAGATTTCATACTTAGAAACTTTTCTTACAAAGGAAGATAGACCAGAGGGGCTTTGCTTGGCCTATGCGTTGGACCAGAGGCTCTGGCTGGTATTGCATTTTTAGCCAAAAGCTCTGGCTAGTATAGCCAGAGCTCTGGTCATACAAAACCCTTTTAAAAATAAGTTTTATTCTTGAGAAAGCTATTTTATTAACTAAGTTGTTGGTCTATGAACATTTTGAGAGTTTTACTTAAGTAAGAGGCTCTGGTTAGCTTATCTAGAAGCTCTGGTAGAGGAACCAAGAGGACCTCTAGTCCTCTTGTTTGCTAAAATATTGTTTGCTAAAATATTTTCTAAGTCTGGTCTTCGTAACCAAAGGTCCGATGGACACAAACAAAATGCGGAATTATATTTCATTATGTGAAATCATTTTATTTGATTATTGTTTTGGTGATTTTGACCCTCTAACTACATGGAAAAGGAGATCTCACTAGACCTATAGGTCTAACCCTCATTTTGTGTTTTCAAATATGTATCCCCTTGGTTGTAGAGACCATAGTTTTGACTTAGAATGATTTTGCTCATCATACATTAGGATTAGGGCCAGAGCCCCTCTGGTTCCATTGTAACGCCCCAACCCATACATTGCATGTAACACATATTTCATACAAAAGAAATACATATTATTCCATTCTGGTCCCTTAGTACAAGAATCTAACATGACCAAATACAAGGTCCAAAAATTCAAAACACATTTCTTGTACTAATTAATCAAAACTGTACATCAAAACAGATCTTCAAGCAGAAATGCATATAGGAAAATATTAAATTTTCCCCTTTCCCTTACTGTCCGTACCTCCTGCAACACATAGTTAAAATCACAAAACGAGGGTTAGACCGAAAGGTCTAGTGAGATACCCTATTTATGTTATTGCAGTGTGTAAATCACAAAAATCTTTAAGAAAAACAATTATTCATATATATACAAATATATGAACAAATTGGAACATAAACCCAAATCCTTTCCATTTATCAAATAAAGCATTCAGCTACACAAATCTCATACCTCTGAACCAATCAAGTCTCATCTAATGCCATTTTTTAAACCTTCTCAAAATAAATAAGGCTTATATATAAAGTTTCAGGCCAAACCTGATGTTTTCTTCTCAATAACATCCAGACTATAATTTCCAATAAGAACCTTAATCCTAAATCTTTAAATCACAAAGAAATAAAGATTCCAGATCACGGTAGTCTTAAAGGATATAATAGAAAGAGTTATATCATTCAACACACATGCAAATGCCACCCTTATATCCA
>NW_020201911.1:27310-29077 GCF_001531365.2 Cynara cardunculus var. scolymus
CATTACTCCCCATTGTTAACTGCGGAGTTCTTAACAATGGACAATTCGGTCGAATATGATCCAGAGAATTGCAATTAAAACATCTTCTGTTAGCTGGGCAGTTTCTAGACAGATGGCCTGCTTCGCCACACTTATAACATTTCCTTGGGTCCATCCTACATTCACCCTGAAAAATTTGTCGGCACTGTGAACAGACTTTCTCACTAATCTTCTACTCAGATCTGTTATCATATCTAACAGTTTTCGGCCCTCGAAAAGATGAAGGTCCCTCCCATTTTCTTTTCTCTACAATCTTTCCTTCTGATTGTCGATTCTTATTTCGTTCGGTTATCTCAGCTGCATCCACTGTCAATGGAAAGGTATTGGGGTTCATAGCAATAAGAAATTCTCTAATTGAGGGTTTCAAACCCCAAATATACCTCTCTATCTTCCTGGATTCAGTCGAAACATAATGTTCACCGAAGCGAGAGTATTCAATGAATCTTTCAGTATACTCCCGAACTGTTCCATTTCCTTGTTCTAATTTCAGGAAATCTTCTTCCATTTGTTTCACTGCTGTTTTAGGACAGAATTACTTTTTGAATCTATACACGAATTCTACCTAGGATAGAGTCTGTAAAACATCCGTTTTGGTAGACGATTCAACTTCCCACCAAAATAAAGCATTTGACTTTAATACAGAAACATCAAATTGAACTTTATCTGTTTTAGGGCACCGAATGGTGTTAAACACAGATTCCATTTCCTTGATCCAGCACATTGCTTTCACTGGATCTCTCTCTAGAAAAGGTTGGCGGTTTGCATGCTAAAAACATCTTAATATCTCATTCCTTGTTGTGAGTGATTGGAGCAGAGGGATAAACTTCCACTCTTTCCGTTTCCACCCTAGCCGGTATTCCCATGATAGATGTCAGAGTTTCCCGCAATTTCCCCATTTCCTCTTCCAACATATCTCTGGTTATATATTCAGGATGAGGCACCGACCTTTCTTGAACATTCCCAGAGTGGGATTCCTCATGTTTAGAATGTATTTCGGTCCGACCTCTTCCCTGACACCGACTTCTTCCTCTACCTTGTCCCCTTGGTCTTCCCCGACCTCTATTTATGGACGTGTTAGTTGGAATATTAACAGGTGACTCTTCCCTTTCTTCAAACTCTGGACGAACCGTTCTTTCAGATCTTCTAGTTCGGCTAGACATCTGCAGAATTTAGTGTTAATAATCATGTATTCACATTCCCAAAYATAATGAAGTATTCAAGTTCAGATGTGTACCTGTAAATTCATAATTACACTGGCCAGATGTAATTAAAATTTACCTTACACACTGTTCTTTCAACTCATCATATTTATTTCCAATGGTGCTAACTATGTTCGGGACCCTTAACATGCAATAAAACAGTTTAAGTCTAGGTATCATGCTGTTGAATACCTAAATCCCTTAAACTCAGGCTCTGATACCATTATGTAATGCCCCAACCCACACATTGCATGTAACACATATTTCATACAAAAGAAATACATATTATTCCATTCAGGTCCCTTAGTACAAGAATCTAACATGACCAAATACAAGGTCCAAAAATTCAAAATACWTTTYTTGTACTAATCAATCAAAACTGTACATCAAAACAGATCCTCAAGCAGAAATGCATATAGGAAAATATTAAATTATCCCCTTTCCCTTACTGTCCGTACCTCCTGCAACACATAGTTAAAATCACAAAACGAGGGTTAGACCGAAAGGTCTAGTGAGATACCCTATTTAT
>NW_020201911.1:29645-32728 GCF_001531365.2 Cynara cardunculus var. scolymus
AAAACTTCCTTTTTATGATAAAATAACATTTCTTATYAAAAACACAAGATATCACTTCAAATYCGGTYAACTTBATTTAGCCGGACTTCATCTCCGGTCAACAATCCGGATGACACATCACATAAACTTTGTCCGGTTTAATACTTAGGATTAATTCCAACTTTTATCCAGATAACAAATTCGGACAAGACACCGCATAAAGCTTGATTGATTTAACACTTGGAATCAAAAATCAACTTTGTCCGGATATCAAGTCCGGACAATAACTCACTCAATACTTGAAGGAAAATCTACACAGGTTTGAAGATTAATCACACTACAATTTGTTCTAACAATCACARATTCTTCAAATCACTTTTTATGCGAGTTTTCTATCATGAACACACACTCACCGCCATTACTCTCTTTTCTTTTAACCAGCAGGTAAAAATAAGATAAGATTKATCTTATCTCTTATATATATATTATCAAAGGCGGTGTAAAGTTCTAATAATATAAAACTCACAAGGCGATGGAGGTTTACTATTTTTAAATCATTCCTCATTTTTCTCCTAAGAATGCATATTAGATTTATATTTTAATGTTTCCCATTATAAGCATAATCCCATGTATGCATAGTAAGTCATACGTTACATATATCATCCATGCATATAATCAATATCATAAAGTAAGATGCATATTTCCACACATTCACATAATAATCACATAAAATTACCTCAACTGCTACTACCTTAAATCCTGGTTATCACATTATCCACCCCTCAAAAGAATTCCGTCCCGAAATTCGTTTAATCAAACAACCAAGGCTATCTGATTCTCATTTCAGACTCTAACTCCCATGTTGCCTCAGAACTCTTATGAAAACGCCACTGTACTTTTACCAAACTAATTTATTTGTTCCACAACACTAATTTTTTTGTCAATTACAGCTTCTGGTGTTTCCACAAAGTTCAGTTTACTGTGTAATTAATTTTTGGAAACGGTACTGCTAGACATGGATTAGCTAAACATTTTCGCAAATTTGACACATGGAAAGTGTTGTGAATTAAATTGAGCTCCTCCGGTAGTTTTAACTGATAAGCTACTAGCCCAACCCGTTTTCAAATTCTGAATGGCCCAATATATCTAGGATTAACCATACCTTTCTTACCAAATCTAAAAACACCTTTCCAAGGAGAAACCCTTAGCATCACAAAATTTAATTGGTTTTCAACGTTTATCGGCATAACTTTTCTGACGGTCCTGAGCTATTTTTATTCTTTCACATATTTGTTCAATCTTTTCAGAAGTTACTTGAACAATTTCGAGACCTGTCAATTGTCTCTCACCCACCTCATTCCAACATAACGGCGTTCGGCATTTACGACCATACAAAACCTGATACGGTGCCGCTTGGATGCTGGAGTGATAATTGTTATTCTATGCAAACTCTATTAATGGCAAATGATCCTCCCATGGTACCTCAAAAGCAATATTACAGGCTCTTAACATATCTTCAAGAGTTTGAATTGTTCTCTCACTTTGTCCGTCTGTTTGTGGATGATACGCCGTACTTTACCGAATTTGAGACCCTAGAGCTTTCTAAAAACTTTCCCTAAACTATGAAGTAAATCTGCTATCCCTGTCATAAATGATGGATATTGGGAGACCGTGTCTGGTTACAATTTTCTTGATATAAATCTGAGCCAACCTTTCTAATGGATAACTTTCCTTTATTCGTAGAAAATGAGTAGATTTAGACAAAGGATCCACGATTACCCAGATGGAATCATATCCTTTTGGTGTTCGGGGTAATTTCATGATAAAGTCCATCGTGATATGATCCCATTTCCATACAGGAATCTCTAAAGATTGAAGATTTTTATAGGGTCTCTGGTGTTCAATCTTGACTTGTAGACATGTTATGCATTGTTCCAAATATCTTGCTATGTCTTTCTTTAACCCCGACCACCAATAAAAAGGTTTTAGATCTTCATACATCTTATTGGTTTCTAGATGAATAGAATATCGGGACTTATGACTTTCATTCAAAATCCGTCCTTGAAAACACAATATTTCTTCATCATTCAATTTCGGGGTGGAAATCATTTTATCCAATCTTTCTAACTTCATATGATCTTCTTTAACAGCTTCCTTTTGACACTTCAAAAGTTCTTTATGAAGATTAGGGGTTAAGTTCATTCTCATTGCCACCATTTTGACTGTTCCACTCCTTTCTTTTCTGCTCAGGGCGTCGGCTACCACGTTGGCTTTTCCTTGATGATAAAGGATTTTACAATCATAGTCATTAACTAATTCAATCCATCAACACTGCCGCATGTTTAACTCTTTCTGATTGAATAAATGTTGAAGACTTTTATGATCAATGTAAATCTGACACTTTGTTCCCAACATATAATGCCTCCAAATTTTTAATGAAAATACCACTGCTGCCAATTCCATGTCATGTGTTGGAGATTATTTCTCATGATCCTTCAACTGTCTGGATGCATATGCAATTACTTATCCCCTCTGCATCAGAACATAACCTAAACCCAGTTTCAAAGCATCACTGTAAACCACAAAGTCTTCTAACCCGTCTGGTAAGGATATATTGGAGCACTACAAAGGCGATCTCGCAATAGTTGGAAGGCCTTTTGCTGTTTTTCTTCCCACTAAGACCTGATATTCTTTTGACTCAGTCTGGTCAATGACACAACTATTTTGGAAAAAATCCTGAATAAATTTGCGGTAATAGCCTGCCAATCCCAGAAAGCTTCGGACTTCAGAAGGAGTTCTTGGTGCATTACACTTTTCAACTGCATCAATCTTAGCTGGATCCACTTTTACTCCCATTTATGATACAACATGACCTAGAAATTAAACTTCTTTGAACCAGAATTCACATTTACATAACTTATGTTAAACCCCATAATTCATAAAGTGAAAAAGTAATGAAAAACAATAAGTGATGAAGAACCAGAAGACCGATGGAGACATCAAGGCAAAATTGACTAAGTCTGGAGCACAACCAGAGGACCGATGGACAACTACACTTTTAGGTATTTTCCATCAATTCATCCAGAAGCATGCGATGAAGACTT
>NW_020201911.1:33008-37097 GCF_001531365.2 Cynara cardunculus var. scolymus
TCATAATTTCTTCTTGAGTGTTCATCACTTTGTTCATCAAATCACTATAATTTGGTTATTATTAACTAGATTATTAGTGTTATTGTGAGATCTGGGATCAACAATTGGTATCAGAGCCGATTGATTAATTTTCCAATCAAAACGATCAAACAAAAATCTCTCAGTTTTTGACCTTCTCTCTCGTCAAAACACAAATCCTTCTCTTCAAAATTCTCAATGGCCAACTGGAATTCCGCTTATAGTGTTGGCTCTCTCATCAAGCCTCCAACTCTTCAACGAGAAGAATATCCACAATGGAAGAGTAGAATGGTGAATTTCTTGGAAGGAATGGACAGGAACCTCCTGAGATCTGTAATGGAGGGTCCTTACATTCCACAATCTCTTGTCCCAAGAGTTCCAGGAACAAACACCACGACTGAAATTCCTGCCTACTATATGCCCAAAGATGAAAAGAATTGGGATAAAGACGACATGGAAAGAGTAGAAACAGACAAAAAGGCCAAACGATTGATAATCATGGATATACCCAATGAAATCTTCCAATCCCTCGATGCATGTTCCACAGCCAAGGAACTATGGGATGAACTGGCAAGTCAAGTGGAAGGAGGAGCAAAAACGAGAAAAAATCGTAGAACACAATGTCTCAACGAATATACAAATTTCAAGGCCCTCCCTGATGAACCAATATAGAAAACTTATGATCATTTTAACACATTGATCAATCAATGTCGTCGAAACGATATCTCCAGAACTAAGGAAGAAAACAACGTTTTGTTCCTAAAAAGTTTGTGCGATGAATGGACTCAGCTGTCTATGTCCCTTCAAGTAAACCAGGACCTAGACAGTTGGTCACTTCATGATCTGTATGGAACGCTTGTAGCACAAGAGAATGACATAATGAAAAAGAAGGTTTCCGTTGGTGGACCTCTTGCCCTTGTTGCCGATGAAAAGGAAAAATTAAGGACTTCTACCAAAGAACATAAAAAGAAAGGCAAGAAAGCATTAGTAGTAGAATCAGAATCTGAAGAAGAAACTTCTGAATCAGATGATGAAATTAAAGCTTTTGCCAAATCTTTGGCCTTGATCACAAAGCAGTTCTAGAGAAAGTTCATCAAGAAACCCTATGAATGAAAAGGGTTCAAGAGGGAAAGGTACCAGTCGTCATATGAAAGGAAGCCATCCAAATTTCATCAGAAGGAAGATAGAATAGATGGGAGAGAAGAAAAAGAAGAAAAAAGAGAAGATAAAAGAGACAAGATGAAAGAAGACAAGGATGGAAGGAAGAATGACCTTCGATGCTTTAGATGTGGAAAGCTCGGTCATTTCTCCAAAGAATGCCGAGGACGATTGGTAAAGGATGTTGATTATTACAAGAACAAATACAAATATAATTCCAGAGAGCGAAGCCTGATTGCTGAAAAAGAAAATTGGGTGTCCGATTCTTCATCGGACGATGAAGACAAAGCACTCATATGTCTAATGGCCACGTCCAACGCAGAATCCGCCTACAACTCTGATGACCAGGTATTTGAGTCTACTTCCAATGAAACCAACTCTGCCCCATCGAAGCTAGAGTTAAGGGTAATAAAACTTTTCGAAGATTTCTTGAAATTAAAAGAAAAATTAAATTTTGAAAAATCCGAAAGGATAAAAGCGGAAAATGAAGCAAGTTTGTACAAAAGAGAAACTGACATTCTAACCGAAGAAAAAACTGAACTTGCAAAGGAAATGACTCACATAAGCACTCTTAAGAAATCAGAGGAAGATAAACTTCTGGAATTAAACAAATGAATAACTAAGGACCTAGAGAAGAAAATAAAGGTCTTAAAGGAATCCGAGGCAGAGAGACTAAATTCAGTTGCTCTTAAAGATTTCTTTCAAAAAGAACGAAAATACTTCACCAGAAGCTTCAAACCAATGAACTTCTGATGAAGAAGTATAAGGATTCCCAAGACATTTATGAAAAATTAAATGGTCAAACGGACACTCAAGGGATAGGATTCAATGAATTGGACTCTTTCATCGAATCAAAGAAATCTACCCTTGAATCCACTTTCAAACTTGGATGCATTCAAAAACCCGACTTTACTCCAAAACCAAAAGCAAATTTTAAAAGAGTTAAAGTCGATGGAAAAACTGTCGTTTCAAGACAGAACTTTGAAAATGTGGTTTACGAGAACAGTACGAGTAAGAATTCTGATGGACGAAATGACACCTCTCAATCAGAAACCAATGGAAATCCTATGGTTAAACTAGAGGCTCTGATTGTCATATCCACACCATCAACAAGTACTGTTGATGAAAAAGAGAATCCAAATGAGGAAGCATCAGCTGATCAATCAATGAACAACCCAAGTAAAATTGCAAGTTCATCGAAGTCAGAATCGATGAAACCTCAAACAGATCATTCTGAAGCATCAACCTCTGAACTCACATCTTCTAATTCAATCCATGCTCATTTTGATTTTGAGAAATCCGCAAAAGACTTTCTTGATTATGAATCTAAAGAAGAGATAAGTTGTGAATCATCAAAGATCATTGAGGATAAGAAGAATTGTGACATTCTGTCATTTTGGAGTCTAAGGTTAGCATTTTATTATAGATCCTATATTTAGAATAATATTTCTTTAGGATCTAGTTTTAGTGATTAGAATTTATCTAGATTAGCTCCCAAGTCTTATTTGAAAGATCACGCCTTGGTGGGAGATCAGATAAAGCTAACTTGTGTAATGCCAAATATTATTGAAATGCTCTAAATAAAATAAACTTGATATTATAAACTTTTAAATTAAAATGCAAAAGTCTCATTTATTTCTCCAAATGATTTTTAGTAAAAGGTGGGCTTATTATTATTTAAAGAAAATAAAAGTTTTTTTTATTTTGGGTTTGGGCCTTTAGAGGCCAGCCCATTTCCTCTTTAAAAAGCATCATATAAATACCCTTCATCTTTTGAAAACAATCATTTTCAATGTATTATCTGTATAAACTCTTCATCTCTCTAACCTCTCTCTAAAAGAAATCACCCTCCAGCCGATTCCCGCAAGCAAGCTTCTAAAAATTATGTCAATCTTGAAGAGTACTCAAGATTTCAAGAAAAAATATGATCGTAGTTATCTCACCTTTTTATAAAATAACTCAAGTTTTTGTCTTCCTAAACCCGCATCTTGATCTTGAAAATGTCTTCAAAAAAGGATAATAATCTATGATCCATGTTCTTTGAACTCCGAAGTATGAGGAAACCTATTGCATGCGAAGTTTGAACATGTAAGGTTATGATTTGAAGTATGATATAATCTTGCATGCATCTTTAATTTGTTCTATCTTCCTCAAAACTCAATGGAATCGAGAATTATTCTTTCTGGAGATTAAACTTAATTTGATAACCTAAAAATGATGTTAAAATCCATGAAAATTGATGAGTTTAGACTCCAAATGACTGTCACTCGAAGAGTGTGCAATCTGAATTGGGGGCTGTGTCACTCAAAAAGGATAGGGTAATGATGATTACCCTAAATCTATCTTCAGTTCTTGAAATTTGGAAAAAGGTCTGTTTAACTTCCTTTTATAGTAGATATAAAATTTGGTCATAAAAAGAGGTATAGAAGGTTCTTTTTTGGCTATTATTTGTGGAAACAAAAATGTTAGATTTAGAATTTATATTCTGTCCAAATAACAACTTTTTGTATGAAGGGTTTAATTTGAAAATATACATTTTTAGAAAAATTAATATCAACTTTAATTCATAAAATTCATTGGCATTGCATAGGATATAACTTGACTATATCTCTGTCGAGAACCTTTAGGTAATCTAATTTCTGGTCGTTGGACAATTTAGGAAGGTTAGGGCAGGACGTTCAGCGCTTGAGACGTCATCAAACCCTCGGATATTCATCGATTTGCAAGTGAGTTCTCAGCCCGACTTTTAATGCTTTGTTTATTGTTTTGGGGGAAAAGCATGAAATTAAGCAAACTATGCATGTTACTTGTTTGAAGCCATTGGGCTAAGGAACTGCTTAATCAATCTTTGTTTGAAGCCTTTGGACTAAGGAACTGCTTAGTCAATCTTTGTTTGAAACCTTTGGACTAAGG
>NW_020201911.1:38252-45570 GCF_001531365.2 Cynara cardunculus var. scolymus
AATGTACCAGAAGCATTGTTGAGAAGGAAACCAGAGATCGATGGATAGGTTACTTAGTGTTTTTCTAAGTATGGAAGTTGAACCAGAGGCTCTGGTCTTCAAACAAGAAGCTCTGGTAAGTGCATTATGAGAAACCAGAGGATCAATGGACGAAAATCCATTATTATTCTAAGTGTGGATGTTGAACCAACGGTTGATAAAATAGAATTCCATTAGTTTGCAAGAGGACCGATGGATGAGAAATCCTTTCCTAAGGATTTTAGTTGAACCAGAAGCTCTGGTCATGAAGACTAGAGACTCTGGTCATGAAACCAGAAGCTCTGGTAGTACAACCAGAGGTTTTATATTTTTGGGAGTCTAGTTTGATTTCCACTCTTAGCCTTGTTCAGAAGTTTTGGTTATATTTTAAGTATTTATAAGATGGTGTAATTAGTAATTAAGATTATTAATGTCGCAGATCACTATGGCGTCATCCGACTCTAGTGAGTACTCAGTCGATGAATCCGGTTACGTAGTTGGCCATTCTAGAAGAAACTCAGCCCATAATGAAGAGATAGACCCATACGAGCAGGACACTGCGACCAGTGGAGCATCTGCCTCTCCACAAGCATCTTTCCTACCCCCATCAGAGCCAGCACCCGATGTTCCACCACGAACCTATCATGGCTCAAGGATCAGAGTCACACCAAGGAAGAGCGTTCCACTGCCGCAACGTGTGGCATTTGAAGACTCTGTTAGGGTCATAGGAGAGACATCCCGACCACAATTAGGGAGCAGGATAACTCAATGGTGACCGGGGTACTTAAGTCCTGCACCCAGGGCATGAATTCGGCTGAAAGAGAATGGGTAAGGAGAATTGCATCCGATACACAAGTGCACCAGACCCGGCTGGGATATCATCACCACATCATAAACAACCTGTCCGATGTGACGGAAGGACACCATCAACGCCTGTTGAGGAACACGGACGCCGTCGCTGTAGCAAGGTGGGAAATAAGGAGGTTGTACAGATGGTTGGTAGTTAGTGGAGTGATGATGCTAATTTTGGGAATAGTGATAGGATGGATGTTGTTTTAGAAGAAGGATTAGTGGTAGGATGCCCACTCTTTTGCGTATAAACTGACTATCCTGTCTTGTGTAACTGTGAACATCTTTGAATGCAGAATGTCTGTTTGGGAAACGCTTATTTATGTCAAGTCATGGTGTGCATAAGATTAATTTAATTTGATTATGTAAATGCTTGAATAATATCCATGCGATGAACACTCTTGGTGTCATTTAAACGCCTGAAAACTATCACCCTTGTTATGCCATAAAAATGACGAATTCCCTTCTGACTTAGGCTTAAAAGATGCTGCCAAGGAGAGAAAATCCTGAGATTGCACGACTAGTGTCAGAACAACTTCTGGCAGCACACCCCAACATAGTCAGTCAAGTGGCTGCTGGCATGAATGCTAACCAACCAAATAATCCAGAGCCGAGGGCGGCTAGAGAATGCACTTATAAATCCTTTAGATCTTGCAACCCGAAAGAATTCAACGGAACCGAAGGAGCAGTAGGATTATTTTCATGGCTCGAAAGCATGGAGTCTGTTCTTCACATTAGTAAATGTACGGCAAGAAATAAGGTAGAGTATGCGGCGTGTCTGTTGCAAGGAAGGGCACTTACCTGATAGAATACATTAGTGCAAACTAGAGGCCGAGAAGCGGCTAACCAGCTTTCTTGGGAAGAATTAAAAAAATTGCTAAAGGATGAATATTGCCCAAGAAGCGAACTCCAGAAGTTAGAAATGGAGTTATGGAATCATGAAATGAAAGGAGAAAATATAGCTGCCTATACAGCTTGATTCCATGAGTTGGCGAATTTAGTACCTCATTTAGTGACATCGGAGGAAGTCCGCATCGAGAGCTATATTTGGGGATTGTCCCCAGAGATTAGAGGAAACATTACCTCGGTAAATCCAAAGACTCTTCAGGAGGCAATAAACATTGTCCCAAAACTCACGAATAATGCGATTCGGTCAGGAGAATTTGCCAAGGGGAAAAGAAAGATGGAGGAGCAGGGTAATCGAAGGTCTGGGGGAAAGTATGACAAGAATAGGAGGGTAATAGGAAATTTTGGGGCACAAACTCAAGCGGTAACTCAAGTAGGCGCGACTAAGTGTAATAGATGCAAATATCCACATCGGGGGAATTGCATCATTCGTCAAAGATGCCACCTAGGGGGTCATACAACAAAGGACTGCCGAAGGCGATTATGCTTCGAATGTGGGAGCCCAGAACATATGCAGAATGTATGCCCAAGGAGGAAACAAGGGACAAATGCAAGTCAAGCCCGACCAACCAGTCAAGGAAACCCAAAGGGCCAGGCATGGGGCAAAGCGTTTGAGATCGGAGCCAAAGAAGCTAGATATGATCCCAATGTGGTGTCAGGTACGTTTTTTCTGAATAATGAATTTGCATCAGTTTTATTTGATTCAGGGGCAGATAGGAGTTTTGTATCACTAGACTTTGAGCATAAGATTAGCATAAGGCCTCAAAGGTTGGAAGAAGCTTACGTAATTGAGTTTGCTAATGGCCAAGAAATATAGGCTAAGAACATAATTAAGGTTTGCACTCTAAGTTTAGCCAATAAGAATTTCAGCATAGACCTTATACCGATTGAATTAGGAAGTTTTGACATAGTTATTGGCATGGATTGGCTATCCAAAAATCAAGCTGAGATTGTTTGTTCAGAGAAGACTATCCGGATTCCTCAAGATGGAAATGACCCAATTGTGATTCAAGGAGACAAGTCAGAACGAAAAATTAAGATAGTATCTTTTATGAAGATGCGAAGGTACTTGAAGAAGAATTGCGCTGCATTTCTGGGACATGTGATTGATGGGAAGGTCAAGGAGAAAAGTATCGAGAATTTACCTGTAGTTCGGGAGTTTTCTGACATATTTCCTGAGGATTTACCAGGACTACCCCCGCAAAGAAAAGTCAAATTCGGTATCGACTTAATTCCTGGAGCTGCCCCAGTGGCAAAGGCACCATATCGATTGGCACCATCGGAGATGGAAGAAATGTCGAATCAACTCCAGGAGTTAATAGGGGATTTATAAGATCAAGTTACTCACCATGGGGTGCACCGGTTCTATTCGTTAAAAAGAAAAATGGGTCAATGCGAATGTGCATTGATTATAGGGAACTTAATAAGTTGACCATCAAGAACAGATACCCTCTCCCTAGAATCGATGATCTCTTTGATCAACTTCAAGGAGCGGTATATTTTTCCAAGATTGATGTATGATCTGGATACCACCAAGTGAGAGTTCGGGAAGAGGACATTCCTAAAACAGCCTTCAGAACTCGTTACGGCCATTACAAATTTCTAGTTATGCTATTCGGGTTAACCAATGCACCGGCTGTCTTTATGGACCTAATGAATAGAGTCTGTAGACCATATCTGGATAAATTTGTAATTGTCTTCATAGACGACATATTAATTTATTCACGTAGCAGGGAGGACCATGAGCAACATCTGAGGATAATATTGGAGCTACTTCGAGACCAGAAATTGTACGCAAAATTTCCTAAATGCGAATTCTGGATTCGTGAAGTAAAATTTCTTGGTCATATAGTCAATGCAAAAGGGATTCAGGTAGATCCTGCCAAGATTGAGGCTATTAGAAAATGGGAAGCCCCAAGAACCCCTACGGAAATCCGTCAATTCCTTGGTTTGGCAGGTTATTATCGGCGATTCATAGCGAACTTTTCAAAAATTGCACAACCACTCACAGCCTTAACCCAGAAGGATAAGAAATTTGTTTGGGGTGAGAAACAAGAAGAAGCGTTTGAGACTCTTAAGCAGAGACTATGCAATGCACCTATTTTATCCTTACCAGAGGGTTCAGATAACTTTGTGGTTTATTGCGAAGGATCGCATCAAGGCTTAGGATGCGTGCTAATGCAAAAAGACAAAGTCATTGCGTATGCCTCAAGGCAACTTAAAGTGCATGAGAAGAATTATACTACACATGACCTCGAATTGGGGGCAGTAATATTCGCACTTAAGATTTGGAGGCACTATCTTTATGGCACCAAATGCATTATTTACACCGATCATAAGAGCCTTCAACATATACTAGATCAAAAGATGTTGAACATGAGGCAACAGAGGTGGCTCGAATTTCTCAACGATTATGATTGCGAAATAATGTATCACCTGGGAAAAGCTAATGTGGTAGCATACGCCTTAAGCCAGAAAGAAAGGTTGAAACCGTCAAAGGCACGAGCCATGGGAATGTTGGTTCAAACCAACCTAAGAATGCAAATTCTTGAAGCACAAGAAGAGGCGTTGAAGTCGGAGAATCTGAAGAACGAAACCCTGCACCACTTAGAAAAGGAATTCGAAATTCGAGAAGATGGGGTGCGTTACTTTAGAAATAGAGTTTGGATACCAAAGAACGACAATCTCCGGTCAACAATCCTGGAGGAAGCACATCGCTCTAGATACTCTATTCACCCAGGATGCGATAAAATGTACAAAGAATTAAGAGAATATTACTGGTGGCCAGGAATGAAAAGAGACGTTGCTTTGTACATAAGTCGATGTTTAACCTGCGCAAGGGTAAAAGCCAAACATCAGAAACCATCTGGTCTTCTTCAGCAACCAGAGATTCCCCAATGGAAGTGGGATCAGATATCTATGGATTTTGTTACAAAGTTACCTAGAACCAAGAAAGGATATGACTCAATTTGGGTCATAGTGGATCGACTTACGAAATCTGCACACTTTTTACCTGTTCGAGAAGACTTTAGTACAGAAAGGCTTGCGCAGTTGTATATCAGTGAAATCGTATCGCGACATGGAGTACCTATTTCCATCATATCAGACAGAGATAGTCGTTTTACTTCGCGATTATGGCAATCAGTTCAAAAGGCACTAGGCATAAGGCTGGACTTGAGCACTTCCTATCATCCTCAGACGGATGGGCAAACGGAAAGGACAATCCAAACGCTAGAGGATATGTTACGAGCATGTGTAATAGACTTTGGGGGTAGTTGGGATACTCATCTGCCATTGATCGAGTTCTCCTACAACAATGGGTATCACACCAGTATCCAGTACGCACCATATGAAGCCTTGTATGGGCGTAAGTGTAGATCCCCACTCAGTTGGTTGGAGATTGGTGACATACAGCTAACTAGGCCTGACATTATCCAGGAGACAACTGACAAAATTTCAATCATTCAGGAAAGGCTTAAAGCTGCGAGAGATCGTCAGAAGAGCTACGCTGATAATCTAAGGAAACCATTGGAGTTTCAAGTGGGTGATAAAGTCTTTTTAAAGGTATCTCCCTGGAAAGGGATTGTACGTTTTGGAAAAAAAAGGGAAGCTTAGCCCAAGGTATGTGTGTCCATTTGAAATACTTGAAAGAGTAGGACCAGTTGCATATAATACCCCAGAGTTGAGTGCCACCCATGATACATTTCATGTATCAAACCTCAAGAGGTGGTTAACTGATGAAGCATTGGTTCTACCTTTGGAAGACTTTCAAATTAATGAACGATTACGTTTCATTGAACAACCAATTGAAATCCTCGATTACAAAGTCAAGCAATTGAGGCGTAGTAGAATCCCAATTGTCAAAGTTCATTGGATTTCGAGGCATGGGCCAGAGTTCACATGGGAAAGAGAAGATATCATGAAAAACAAATATCCTCATTTGTTTACAAGAAAGTCCTGATCTGAGGTTGATAAATAAACTTCGGGATGAAATTTTTCTGACATGGGGAGACTGTGACATTCTGTCATTTTGGAGTCTCAGGTTAACATTTTATTATAGATCCTATATTTAGAAATAATATTTCTTTAGGATCTAGTTTTAGTGATTAGAATTTATCTAGATTAGCTCCCAAGTCTTATTTGAAAGATCACGCCTTGGTGGGAGATCAGATAAAGGTACCTTGTGTAATGCCAAATATTATTGAAATGCTCTAAAAAAATATAGTTGATATTATAAACTTTTAAATTAAAATGCAAAAGTCTCATTTATTTGTCCAAATGATTTTTAGTAAAAGGTGGGCTTATTATTATTTAAAGAAAATAAAAGTTTTTTTTATTTGGGTTTGGGCATTTAGAGGCCAGCCCATTTCCTCTTTAAAAAGCCTCATATAAATACCTTTCATCTATTGAAAACTCTCATTTTCAAAGTATTATCAGTATAAATTCTTCTTTTCTCTAACCTCTCTCTAAAGGAAATCACCCTCCAGCCGATTCCCGCAAGCAAGCTTCTAAAAATTCTGTCAATCTTGAAGAATACTCAAGATTTCAAGAAAAGATATGATCCTAGTTATCTCACCTTTTTATAAAATAACTCAAGTTTTTGTCTTCCTAAACCCGCATCTTGATCTTGAAGTTAAAAATCCTGGAGAATTAAAAGAGGGGAGATTATTCATCAAAGACATGAAAATGTCTTCATAAAAGGATAATAATCTATGATCCATGTTCTTTGAACTCCGAAGTAGGAGGAAACCTATTGCATGCGAAGTTTGAGCATGTAAGGTTATGATTTGAATTATGATAGAATCTTGCATGCATCTTTAATCTGTTCTATCTTCCTCAAAACTCAATGGAATCAGGAATTATTCTTTCTGGAGATTAAACTTAATTTGATAGCCTGAAAATGGTGTTAAAATCCTTGAAAATTGATGAGTTTAGACTCCAAATTACTGTCACTCGAAGAGTGTGCAATCTGAATTGGAGGCTGTGTCACTAAAAAAGGATAGGGTAATGATGATTACCCTAAATCTATCTTCAGTTCTTGAAATTTGGAAAAAAGTCTGTTTAACTTCCTTTTATAGTAGATATCAAATTTGGTCATAAAAAGAGGTATAGAAGGTTCTTTTTTGGCTATTATTTGTGGAAACAAAAATGTTAGATTTAGAATTTATATTCTGTCCAATGACAGCTTTTTGTTTGAAGGGTTTAATTTCAAAATATACATTTTTAGAAAAATTAATATCAACTTTAATTCATAAAATTCATTGGCATTGCATAAGATATAACCTGACTATATCTCTGTCGAGAACCTTTAGGTAATCTAATTTCTGGTCGTTGGACAGTTTAGGAAGGTTAGGACAGGACGTTCAGCGCTTGAGACGTTGTCAAACCCTCGGATATTCATCGATTTGCAAGTGAGTTCTCACGGCCCCACTTTTAATGCTTTGTATATTGTTTTGGGGGAAAAGCATGAGATTAAGCAAACTATGCATGTTACTTGTTTGAAACCATTGGGCTAAGGAACTGCTTAGTCAATCTTTGTTTGAAA
>NW_020201912.1:0-1368 GCF_001531365.2 Cynara cardunculus var. scolymus
ACATGACTGGATGATTCTTCTGATGAATCATATCCTGATGAAGAAGACACGACCTACCTCTGTCTTATGGACAAGGATGTCAAGGAAGAACCTTCTGAGACATCATCTAATACTGCTCARCTATGTTCCCTGAATAAACCCTCTTCTTCTTCTTTTGTCCCTGATAGGCTATCAACGTTAGATACGTTGATGGTTGATCTTTACAATGCCCTGAATGGCAAATCCAAAGCAAAAATGCTTAATCTTGATCTTAAAGAATAGTTGAGGATATGTCATTCTAAGATCAAGGAGCTGAGCAAGATCGAGGAAGATCTCAAGGATCAGGTCATTGTAAATCAAACCATCAGTTTCGAGCATGAACTGGCTATAGCTGAGCATGAGCAAGCCATTGCTGAATTCAAGGCTGAGAAGGCTACCATTGAAAGGTGGTGTAAAGCCTCCGTCAAGGCCTTTGAGATCATCAACGCTCAGATCCCCACCAAGATTAAGACTGATCTAGGCTTCTTTTATGATTAGGAAGAATGTGTCACTAACAAGTCCATGCTAAAATTTGGCACATTCGTCTCCTCTATTCCTGACACTTCTTCCTCCCAGACTTCTTTCACTGAGAGTCATATTAAAGGAACTCCTTCGAGTTCAGGTTTCAAAGACAAAGGTAAATCAATTGTCATAGCACCTCTTCCCAAGAAGGCCAATAAGTCATATAGGTCAAGATCTATTCCTTCAGCTTGTGTATCTTCTTCTTCTTCTTTTGGGATCAAGATATCAGAATCCACTCAGAAATCTAATCCAAAGCTTAAGGTGAATGTTTCACTCAAGGATTCTAAATCCTTAGTTGTTCCTCTTAGAACAAATGAGAAGGGAATCCTTGGCGCTTATCCCTCTTCTGTTTCTTTTGTACCTCTTGGCCCTAAAGCTGGTTTTAGATATAGGAACTGTAGAAACTATGGTGAAACTTCACATATTACGAGTAAGTGTCCTTCTGCTACCAAGGCTGGTCTTCCAGCTAAGAGAAAGAAAGTAACCAAGGCTGAGAAATCAACCAAGGTGAAATATGCCACTAAAGTTGTGAAAACGACCAAGGTGAAGAAATCTATTGAAGCCTCTTCTTCAGGCTCAGTGAGATACCTACTGACTTTATGCCTTCGACGTCAGTGGTTGTTGCTCCGATCCCACTATAACATCTTCTTCAGGCTCAGTGAAGACATTTGCTGACTCTGAGTCTTCAGCTTCTGTGGATGTTGCCTCTAACTCTGCAGGACCYAAAGAAAAATGGGTACSAAARCAATCTTAATTTGTTTTYGTGTGAAGGAAGTCAAAGGCATTTGGTATCTCGATAGTGGATGCTCGAGACATATGACTGGAGAC
>NW_020201912.1:1671-10617 GCF_001531365.2 Cynara cardunculus var. scolymus
TTGCCTAGAGAATGTATATATCATCAACATGGATTCTCCTCTAACTAAGATCATCTGTTTTCTCTCTAAAGCCTCGTCGGACATCAACTGGCTATGGCACAAACGACTTTCTCATCTCAACTTCAAGACACTAAGTGAGCTGTCTTGAAATGATCTTGTCACTGCTCTTCCTCAACATATATTTGCAAAGGAATCTCTTTGCTCAACTTGTAAGAAAGGAAAACAGACAAAGGCTAGCTTCAAGTCTAAGCAAGTCTCTTCAGTGACCTCTCCACTTCAGTTATTGCATATGGATCTCTTTGGTCCAATCAACGTGCAATCAATAGCTAAAAAGAAATATACACTTCTCATTGTTGATAAGTATTCCAGGTACACTTGGGTCTTCTTTCTCAGATCCAAAACTGATGCATCTGAAGAAATTATTTCGTTCATCAAATTCATAGAAGTACTTAACAACATTAAGGTACGATCTATCAAAAGTGACCATGGAACTGAATTAAAAAACAGTACTATGGATAGCTTTTTTGAGAATAATGGAATCTCTCAGCGATGAACAAAAGACCATCCAAATTATCAAATTCTTGGTGATCCAAGTGCAGGTATTCAGACACGCCGTTGTCTAGGTAATATATGTCTCTTTGTCAACTTCCTTTCTCTAGTTGAACCCAAGAAAATCAATGAGGCTATCTCAGACCCTAGTTGGATCATTGCTATGCAAGAGGAACTCATTGAGTTTTATAAGAACAAATTCTGGTACCTTGTCCCACGTCCATCTGACAAAACTATGATAGGCACCAAATGGGTTTATCGCAATAAGTTAGATGAACAAGGTGTTGTAACCCGTAACAAGGCTAGCCTTGTTGCTTAGGGTTATAGACAAGAAGAAAGAATCGATTATGACAAAACCTTCACACCAGTGGCTAGACTCGAAGCTATCGGTTCTTTCTAGCCTTTGATGCCCATAGAGATTTTAAAGTGTTTCAAATGGATGTAAAGAGTGTTTTTCTAAATGGAAAACTCTAAGAGGAACTTTACATTTAACAACCTCCAGGGTTTCTTGACCCTAAGTAACCAAATCATATTTATAGATTGGATAAAGCTCTTTATGGGTGAAAAACAGGCCCCTCGTGCCTAGTATGACACCCTCTCCTCATTACTCATCTCTGAGAAATTTATCCATGGAAAGATTAACCGGACCTTATTTCTTAGGAAAGTAAAAGGTCATATCATTCTAGTCTAAATATATGTCGATGATATTATTTTTGGTTCCACTAATCCCTCTTTGTGTTTTCAGTTCGCTGATTGCATGAAGAAAGAACATCAGATGAGTATGATGGGGGAACTAACCTACTTTCTAGGTTCTCCAGATCAAGAAATCAGATAAAGGTATCTTTATCAGCCAAAGTAACTATGTCCGAGATATGCTGAAAAAATTTGATCTATCCAACAACTCATTTATGAAGACTCCAATGGCTCCTCCTCTCTCTTTGAACAAGTATCCAAATGGAAAGCCTCTAAACGTTACTATTTACAGAGGAATGATTGGCTATTTTCTGTATCTCACAACAAGTCGTCCATATAACATGTACTCTACTTGTCTCTGTGCACGATATCAATATGAACCTAAGGAATGCTATCTGATTGTTGTTAAATGCATATTCAGATATCTGAAGGGAACTCCTAACTTGAGTCTTTGGTATCCTAAGGGTTCAGGTTTTGACCTAATAGGTTACTATAATAGTGATTTTGTAGGATGCAAAATTGATGGGAAAAGCACCACTAGAGGCTGTCAGCTTCTAGGTGGAAAGTTGGTAAGCTGGACAAGTAAAAAACAAAATTTTGTGTCCACATCAACTGCTGAAGATGAATATGTTGCCACTGGAAGCTGCTGTGCCCAAGTTCTTTGTATGAAAAACCAGCTTAAAGACTATGATCTACCACTTTCCAAAATCCCTATCTGTTGCGATAGCACCAGTGCTATTGCTATTGCAAACAATCCTGTTCTTCACTCCAAGACCAAACATATTGAGATCAAATATAATTTTATCAGAGATCATGTTATGAATGGTAATATTGAACTTCACTTTATTCCAACCGAGTACCAACTCGCTAACCTCTTTACAAAGCCTCTTGGTGAGATCTTGATCAGCAAACTTGGAATGTCGAACACTRAGGATTAACTCCTTCAACTATAAGCATTACTCAGTAATGAAATGATTTAGTGTTCTTACTCTATGACTGAACTCTTGAGTAAATATATYTTCTCTCTCTAAGGTATGCATACTTATTTATCTTTCTCTCTTCAAAACTTAAAACTATCACCGTATCTTTCCATATTCAGCGATCAAACTATTTTAAAAGATTGTTTCAGTGTTCCTTYTATCATTGAACTCTTTAAGCAAGTGTATCTCTCTAAGATATACTTATCTTATCTTAAAACAAAAACCATCACTGAACYTTTTCTTAATTAGTGATAAGTGTTTCAAAAGTTAAAATTCCTTCAGTGATTCTTCTTATCATTGAACTTTTTAAACTTATCTTTAAAAAAATATACTCTTAAATACATATCCTTCAGTATATGTGACTTTTGCAAGCAAGAACTCAAAGAATGCTCAAAAACCTTCAACCTTCTTTTAAAAATCATAGGTTGATAACCYTTTCCTTCTTATTTTGATCTGTTCTTCTTCTAAGAAAATCTTGTTATGTTATTTAAGAACGTGTTCTCTTAAACAACTAACATACATGTTATTAACACATTCTTATACTTAGTTATAATCTAGAGTTTCTATACACTTATTCTTCTTGTAAACCCCTAAATCTTAATGTGAATTTTTCAAAAGAAGTTTTATCGATTCAAAACTTGGAGTTTACACTTTTATCTTGGATTTCTAACAAACCTGTTATCTTTTCTTTTCTCTTATATATCACATAAATGTATGCCAAGAACGTAAACTTCACTATTGACGAAATGTCTTTCAAGCCCAACAACCATGTGGCGCTTCTAGACAATCTGTTAGAAACCCCGCTTGTTAAAGTGTAAGTAAGAAGTCTTTTACTCTAGTCGTTTAGGACTTTGTCGATTGAAGCACTCTTGACCAAGAGCTCTTATGCAGAAGATACTAAGAGACAGAGCTCTTATTCAAGGAGCTAAGCGTCTCACATACAGAGCATGTGCTAAACCAGAGGAAGATCAAGGCTTAATCGTCGAAAAGCTTAAGTACTTGATATAAAGCTACATTCAAGGCACATAGCCTCTGCAGAATACATGCAGAGCCTCTGAGTCTCCTACTCCCATGGTTTGTGCACAAGTTGTCCAAACTTATCTCCAAGACTCCTAACAGAATCTGCCACACGTACTCAAGTCGTTCCACTTTCCAAGGAACGTAAAGGCTGAGGACGCTGAACAAGAAGTCAGAGCTTGAAGCCTAGAATTTAGGAGATTCTGTTTAGCCTGGACRTATAAAAGAAGGCATCCTCCTCAGGTTAAAATTACCAGTTAGATTGMCAAATTAGACTACGCTCCATTATAGAGAATTCTTGTGAGAGTACTRTTAGATTGAGAGTTTACAGTTTTACTCGAAATCTAAATAAAGAATCCGACTTGTTCAAGATAGTTCTTCATTCTTATTATTTTCTTGAATAATTCTGTTAGCCTTTATCAACTACACAGTTTCTGCTTCCATTCACTCTGATTTTACTGTGATTATTGATACTTAAGAGGAATCTGTGTTCCTACAATTGGTATTAGAGCATGCTAATCAAATTAATTAATTAGTGGATCTATATCCAATAAGAATAATCCTCTTTTGTTGGTTATTTGTTTTTAAAACGCGTTTCATTCCGATCTCAGATCAAATTCTTTATACACTTTTGCTTTAAGTATTCTCCGAGACTGCTAGTCTCAATAGTTTAGATTTTTTAAATCTTTCAACTTCTTGTTTATTACCTTTCCAAAACTACTTTGAAATGTCTAATCAATATTGAAACTCAATGTCTAGTGCTAGTTCCCTCACAAAACCTCCTTCTTTAATTCGGGATGAATATCCCCAATGGAAGATTAGGATGATAAACTTCTATGAAGGTCTAGATCTTGAATTATATGAATCTATACTCAACGGTCCCTACGTGCCCATGACCCTTATACCTAAGGTTCGACCTTCTGGAGACATCGTTGAAGTGCCTGCGAGACGTGTTCCCAAACTCCGAAGAGATTGGGATGATGAAGATAAAAGGAGAGTGGGAGTAGATCAGAAATCAAAAAGGCTTTCGATAATGGCTCTTCCCAATGTAATCTTCTAATCCTTGGATTTGTGTGAATTTGCCAAGGATTTATGGGATCAGTTGGCAAATCAGCTTGAAGGAGAAATCAAGATGAAAAGAATATACGTGCTCAATGCATCAACGAGTACAACAGCTTCCAAGCCCTCCCTGATGAGTTTCTCAAGCAGACTTATCATCGCTTCAAGACTCTAATCAATAAATGCAATGTGATTAGAACTCAAGAAGAGAACAATATGCTCTTCTTGAAAAGATTGAACAACGAATGGGGAAACCTGTCAATGTCTCTTCAAGAAAATCAAGATTTGGAATAGTGGATGTTGCATGACGTCTACAACACCTTACATGAAAAAGAACAAGAGGTGCAAAAGAACAAGGTCGCTCTAGGTGGACCTCTAGCTCTTGTCTCTGACTTAAAAGAGACTGGATCTAGTCAACCATCTAGAGAAAGAAGGTCGAGAGAGGATAGAAAAAAGGGAAGAAAGCTCTAGTTACAGAGAGCGATGATGAAGACAGAGCCTCAAGCTCTGAAGATGATGATATAAATGCCTTCGCACAATCCTTGGCTCTTATCACCAAGGAATTTCAAAGGAAGTTTGGTAAGCGGGTTTTCGATAAGAGAGGAAGTAGAAATGATAGAAGAAAAGACAGAGGATTCAAGCTGAAGAACCCTCCTTCTCAATTGATCAAGAAGAAGGAAGAACAACCTGAGAAGAAGAAACATGTAGTTCGATGCTTCAGATGCGGAAGAATGGGCCACTAATCAAATGAGTGCAAAGGCCCTCTGGTTAAAGACGAGTTGTACTACAAAAACAAGTATAAGTACAACTGGCCCCAGAAGAGTCTCATGGCCGAACAAGAGAACTAGGTCTCTGACTCTACATCAGGCGAAGAGGACCAAGCACATTTCTGCACCATGGCTGTTGATCTCGAAGCACAAGAGTCTGGATCTGGCTCTGACTCTCAGTTATGCTCTACTTCTGGTTATTCCCATTCTGAACTGGAGTAAAGCATCTCTATCCTAACCCAAGATTTTGCAAAACTACAATAAAAACTCTTTGATGAAAAAGCAAAGAGAAAAGCTTTGGAAAAGGAAAAGAATTTCTTTGAACGTGAAACAGAGATTTTGTCTGTAGAAAAAGAGGAGCTTTCTGTGGAGAAAGATAAAGTTTTAAAAACAAAGCTCTCCATAGAGAAAAATTTAAAAAACAGAGTGGTCAGAGTTGAAAAAGGCTATATAAAAGAAAGACAAAGAAATAATAGAAAAAGAACGTGATAGATTAAACTTTGTAGCCTTGAAAAATTATTTTCAAAATGAAAGAGAATTTTTACACCAGAGCTTACAAAGAAAAGRGCTCTTGATTAAAAARTATCAAGATGCTCARCAGGTGTACGAAAATATAAATTCTCAACAGGACAAAGTAGGAATAGGTTATACAGACCTAGACCTCACCTGGAAGAGAAACTTACTCTTGAGTCTGTTTTTCGTTTAAGGGCAGAGCAAAAACCTGATTTTCCAGTTTTGTCTAAAACATCACCATTTAAAAGAGTCAAACTTGAATGTGGGGCCAGAGCACGAAAGCTCCAGTTTGAAAACATCTCTTATTCTTCTAAAAGTATGCCTCCAGTTGAGTTAAACAACATACAAAAGACATAAAACATTTTTAGTTTTGGTACTCACAATTCCGAACCTAAAAAATCAAAGTGTTGAAATCAAAACTGAATTAGAAGCGACCAAGAGTGCATCAAAAGATGATCTTTTCAAAACTCAGGATCCAAAGTTGATGGATGAATTCACAGAGAAAATGAGACAAATTTTTGAGCAAGATCTGCTTGAAGTCTTGAATCATTCCTCTGTATCTCATTTAAACAATCTAGAGAATAATTCCATAGAAACTTTTGCAGACGCAACAGAAGGACGAAGGCGTTGATACTTGTCTACAGAGATCTCATGATCTCAATGAAACCTCCACCACTCAAAATCCACAAACAGATTTTCTTGACACTGACTCTGACTCTGAATCAGAGGTGGATTTGAGTGCATAGCAGATTGAGGCTAAGATAGTGAAGCCAGGACCAGAAGTTCACAAACTTCTAAGTGGGATCTCAAATAAATCTGTTCTAGCAATAGAGCAGAGGAAAAAGATTCCCATGTGTCCTGACTTCGTGGACATGTGTTTAAAAGCCAAGTCTTCTCTTAAGCTCGAGAAGGAAAACAAGGCTAAGGAACTTAGATCTACCACATATGCATCTAGATTTCAAAAGTCTAAGATTTCAAAAGCCAATTAAGTTCACTCCAGAACAAAAAGGAAAGTTTACTTTTAATTTTAAATTCAATTCCTCTATTTCAGAGAGGCCTCTGAAGGCCAAAGGAGTTAAAGAGAACAAGGGCAGGCCAGAGAAGACAAAGGTCAATTTCAATACACAATCGAATCTAGATAGGGAGTTCATTAGAACAAACAATTCAAGGAACGATTGTAATAACAGAAAAATTTATGAATCTAATGAATCGTTTTGCCATAAAAAATGTGTTCATACTTGCAAATTTCTTTMTCTGCTRCGAYAATTAAAGCATCACMTTTTTAGTACCAAATGCATTCTTTCTGGGTCATYTAACTCTAAAARGACCCAAAAGAAGCAGACTCCAAAGGCCAAATCTTGCAAGCAAAACATCAAGTCTGGAAAAGCAGGTGTTGAGGCAGACCCTTCCCCCAAACCAAAAGTSGAGACWCCAAAGCCTAATCATCGAGGACCYATYATGAAATGGGTACCTAAATCCCTATAATTTGTTTTGCAGAAGCCGAATGTGGACATCTGGTACCTTGACTCCGGATGTTCAAGACACATGATCAGCAACAAAAAGTTTCTCTCCTCATTCAAAGACAAAACTAGAGGACGRGTGACTTTCAGGKAWAATATGCAAGGACAAGTCAAAGGATAGAAAGATCTTCATCAAGTTAAGGTTTCTGTCTCATGAGTTTCTTATGTTTCTGAGCTTAAGCATAACCTTCTGAGTATAAGTCAACTATGTGATTCTGGCTATAACGTCAAGTTCCAAAAGAAATCTTGTTCAATATTGTCAGAATCAGGTCAAGAGTTGCTAAGAGCCAATCATAAGGGTAATCTGTACCTTATGAACTTCTTACCTAGAAATAACTCAGAGTCTCTCTATCTTCTATCTCGCAAATGTGAAGAGGCATGGCTCTGGCATCACAAGTTGTCTCATTTAAAATTTCCAAATATAGAGAACCTTGTGAAAAACAAATTGGTTGAAGGACTACCAATTATAAAGTTCGAAAAGGACCATCTCTGTCCCGCTTGCGAAATGGGAAAACTCAAAAGAGCATCCCATAAGGCTAAGACAGACATGTCCTGCGTCAGACCTCTGCATATGTTGCATGCGRACCTGTGTGGTCCAATCTCTATGCAGAGTCTATCTAGCAAGAAGAATATCTTAGTGCTTAGGCGAATTTCAAGATATACTTGGATCGAGTTTGTAAGACAGAAGTCAGATGTACCAGAGCTACTGATCAAACTTATGACCAAGATTCAAGTCCTTCTACAGAGCAAAATTCAAAAGATGAGAAGTGACAATGGTACAGAGTTCAAGAATGCAAAAATTTACCTTGACAAAGAGGGAATCTATTAGAACTTCTCTGCTGCAAGAACACCACAACAGAATTGTGTTGTAGAAAGGAAAAATCGGACCTTGGTTGAAGCTGCAAGAACGATGCTTGCAGACTCTGGTCTTCCAACCCATTTTTGAGCAAAAGCAATCTCAACCGTGTGCTTTACCCAAAATAGAGCAACCATGGTTAAGAGGCATATGAAGACTCCTTACGAACTCATCAACCAAAGAAAGCCTTATATTAAATTTTCACATGTCTTTGGTTGTAGATGCTTCATTCTAAATGATCATGATCATCTTGGAAAGTTCAACAAGAAGGCTGATGAAGGAAAGTTTCTTGGATACTCCACATACTCCAAGGCCTACARAGTCTTCAATCTAYRAACCAAGACGGTCATGGAAAGCATCAACGTCTCGTTCGACGATAAAGAACAATCGAATTCAAAGTACTTCAGCTCTGGACTCAAGCTTAACCCAATGACTTCCAATTCTTTATCAAAGTCAAGGGAATTGGAACTCGRGCAGCTTTTTGAAGACTTATTTGGTGATGAAGACATCTCTACATGTGCACCCAGAGATGACTCTGCACGTGTTCAAGTAGAGCTACAAACTTCAAGTACATCCATCTCTGGCCCTTCTGACACCTCTGCTTCCTTTGGTGATCAAGCCAATCCACAACCAGAGCCTTTAAGCTCTGGATCAGAGCCCATTCCTTCAGAGCCAGAGGAATGTTACCTCTTTCTCTAAATCTAGTTCCTCTGTACCCTCATCCGAGGGGAGCAAGCAGAGCCATCATCACTAACTATGAGCCAAATGCCAAACATACCAGAGGAACAACATGCCACGACTCCAACGTCTGTACAATCTCCTATGACAAGATAAACAAAAGACCATCATGCTCATCAAATTATTGGTGAACCTTCAAGTGGAGTAAAGACAAGAGCAGCCACAACCAATGAATGTTTATTTGTAAACTTTCTAAGCATGGTAGAACCCAAGAAAGTTCATGAAGCCTTACAAGACCCTAGCTGGGTCGATGC
>NW_020201912.1:11552-13163 GCF_001531365.2 Cynara cardunculus var. scolymus
AGAGTATGTCTACTTCTTAGACAAAGCTCTGTATGGACTCAAACAAGCTCCAAGAGCCTGGTATGAACGTCTTTCGCATTTTCTTCTATCTAATGGTTTCGAAAAATGTAAAATCGATACCATTTTTTTCATAAAGAGGCATAAAGGTGAAATGCTTCTAGTCCAGATGTACGTGGACGATATTATATTTAGTTCAACAAACCAGAGGCACTGTGATAAGTTCTCTGTGTTAATGAAGAGTGAGTTTGAAATGAGCACGATGGGAGAATTAACATTCTTCCTCGGGCTTCAAGTCAAACAAAATAATGATGGTATCTTCATTAACCAAGCCAAGTATGTCTCAGACATCTTGAAGAAGTACCAACTCCACAACTCTTCACCATGAGAACGCCAATCGCATTGGGAACTAAGCTTGATACAGATCCATTTGGAAAATCGGTGGATGTCAAGTCTTACCATGGAATGATTGGATCGCTGGTGAATCTCATGGCTAGTCGACCAGATATAATGTTTGTCACCTGTCTCTGTGCTAGGTATCAAGCAAATCATAAGGAATCCCACATTTCTACTGTCAAAAGAATCTTTTGATACCTAAAAGGGACTCAATTCTTGGGTCTCTGGTATCCAAAGCATTCTGGATTTCATATTATTGCATATACAGATTCTGATCACGCAGGATGCAAACTCGATAGAAAGAGCACATCCGGGAGCTGTCAATAACTGGAAACAAGCTAATAAGTTGGACATCTAAGAAGCAGAAGYAGAAGCAGAGTATTTAGCCGCAGCAAGCTGCTGTTCCCAAGTAATATGGATGAAGACTCAACTCAAAGATTACGACATTGAGTTTGACAAAATTTCCATCATATGTGACTCTATAAGCGTGATAGCCATCACAACCAATCCAGTACAACACTCTAAGACAAAGCATATCGATGTTCGATACCATTTCATTAAAGACCCTGTAGAAAAAGGTACGATCGAAATGTTCTTTGTTAGTACAAATCACCAACTTGCTGACATATTCACCAAAGCTCTCGATGAGAAGAGATTCAATTTCTTGGTCAGCAAGTTGGGTATGCTTGATCTTCAATAATAAGTTAGAGCCTCTGTATACACTGTACAGAGCTTCTACATTCACATTGAGCATATCTYTGTCTAATAGTATTCCAAAGTCCACCAGATTGAGCCTCTGTATACGTTATGCAGGGTGTCTTGCTCGAGTCTATTGACCTGTTGTCATATAGAGCCTCTGTATATACTATACAGAACCTCTGTACCTTGTTTTATTGCTCGTACATTTTTTATAATCTTTGATCCAAGCAAAGTTGAAGGGGGAGAAACACAGTTGGCCCAAACTCAAGGAGGAGCCTTGGATCACCAGCGATACAGAGTTTATATATATATATACATACTATACAGAGCTTCTACCTCATCAAATTTCCACTTGAAAGAATGACCTCTGTATAGTGTAACTGTGAACCTTTGTATTCACTCTTAAGGTATGTTATCTTTCTTTAAAACCATACTCTGGTCTCATGTTTTCTTACTTACTTGAAGTTATCTAAGTCTTGTATACAGAGCTTCTGTATATGCTATACATAGATTATGTCT